>NC_040917.2:2480505-2622886 GCF_004126475.2 Phyllostomus discolor | reverse complement strand
TCTTTTCTATTTTCTACCACAACTAAGAATTTTAAATGTAGAAAAACTGGACTTCACAATTGTTATGTTTTCCCACTATATCTAGTTTTGAAATCCCGGACCACTCCTGTAACAGGTCAGTCCCATCCCAGACAGCACCAGCATGCTGCACTGTGGTGAGATTCTGTTTCTGTCCTCATTTACCTTCCCTCCTTTGCTAAGAAGCAGAGACTGGAGCAGAGAGGAGGGACACTTGGGGCCACCAGGCAGAGTACAGGGTTCTCCCACATTTTAGCCCAGAGTAAGCTCCCCTGGGCATTCCTTCACAACCTTTGTCCCCATCAGTGTGACCATTATTTAATTGTGCACCTTCCTAACTTTATCTATAGGTGAAAATGCAGTTTCACCATGCTGAACTGTGGTTATGGAGATAAAGAAACTATACTTCTGTATAATGACATGAGAGTCTGAGGTGTGTTTGTTGTGCTGTTTCCTGAGATTAAAGGTGATTTGGGATAACCTTTCTGAATTCGCCCCTGAAATCATTGTCACAAACATACAAAGTTGCTCATAATTGTGCTTTTCAGATACAGATCTACTTCTGTATTTTCAGAACCACACCACTTCCAAACACGTAATTTCATTTCTAGTAATTTCTAGTATAGGAGGTAAACGTAAAATAAAAACTAAGGTCATGTATTAAGTTCACATTGTAGCAATTGTAGCAGGAGAACCGTCAGCCCTAGGCATTATGTAGACTGGGCTTTAGTGAGTGGGAAAAACCCTGACACATTTTAGAGGAAAGGGTGTGCAAAGGCATGAACAGTTTGTGTCACAGCTTGTGTGTGAATGCATGTCATTTTCAATAATGAGTGTATGACTGTGTGTTATTTTATGTGACTGTGTGACTGGATTGTGATTGTGTCACTGTGTGTACAGGTCAGGTGCGAAGAGAACAGGAAGGACTCTTGTCACTCTGCCAGCAAATATGTTCACTCTGTGCACATTTTGTTTGACACTGAAGTGTTAAATATGAAATTTATGTACAGTTGGAACCAAGTCATCTGTTTCTTTCTATTTATGCTTTTGATTACTCATGTGCCCTGTCTGACCATTGTGATCATGGATGGGACCTGTCCAATATCAGGGCCAGGGAGGTCAGGTCCCCTGCACTGTTCTTAGCATCCAACATGATCCCAATGGAAAAAAAAAAAAAAAAAAAACAACCACAGTGAAGCTTGAAACCCTTGGATCCAGGAGGGAATCTTGCAGGAGATCTATGGTACACATCCCAGTCCTCAGAGTCCCACACCCCACAGTGGTGTTAGTACTTCTTCCTGCAGGGAGAGGGTCTCCTCCTAAGGATGGATGTGAGATGTACTAAGATCCTGTGTTTGGAGCACTGAGCTGGCAGCCCTTTCAGTTATCCATATGGATCCTGAGATGATGGGTGAGGCCCACCATGCCTGAGCCTGATGAGGCCTGACAGCAGATGGAGGGTCCATGGGATCTGGAATCAGAACAGGGTGGGGGCACACCTGGGGTTCAGACACCATGTGCAGTCATGTCCACCTGTCAGATGGGTGCAGAGCTACACACAGACAAATCACCGTCAGGATGCCTGCAGAACTCAGAGTCAGGGATGGAAATTTAAAAAGACATCAAGGAGCAGCATGTGTACTAAGATGTGCCATCAAGCATATTTTCAGCAGCTGAGCAGGTAGTTGAAAATTAGGAAATGCTATCAAGAAACATTATGCCTTCACTTTTCCATAAAAGCCACATCAGTACGAAGAGTATAACAACACTTAGAAACACACATGAACTATCCATACAAGAAGGTACTCCCCCCACACACTCAAGGACACATAAAATTGCACTTGAAGGTAAATCAAACAGTAGAATTCACCTACACACAGATGCACATATTAACTAACACACTCACACACCTAGAAACAGAGCACACATAAATAGGCATGAGAGGGAAGGTCTATGTGAAGACATTTTTTGAACATGGAGAGGAATTGCAGGCTACTTGAAGAATCCTTTTCCAAGCGTCTCTCTGCACCTGTTCACCTGATGGGCCCCAGGCACCCACTGTCATGAGCAGTCCCTGGAACCCAAACCCATTCCTGACCCTAAAGAAAGACTTTAGTGTCTAGACTGGCACTGTCTTGCTCCATGTGTACGGTACACTACCTTATGACCAAGTCCTTGGTGATCTTGGAGATCAGCTTCAGGGAGAGCCAGATCCAGGACATGTCCCTGGGTCAAGATTCTGCTCTATAGGGGAAGTTGTGGTGTGCACTACACCTGGTCCCATGTGCCCTACTCTGGTAGCCGTGCTCTGGGATTCACCAGTCCTGATGCTGACATGTGCAGCTGACTCCTGACAGGACACCTGGGAAAAAGGGACACATTGAGTAAGGGACACCTCACCTTTTAGGCTCTTTACACACATTACCTAAAACTCTCAAAAGTCAGTTCCTGTGAAGGAGAAGATCTGTAAGCATGGTGTGTCGAGACACACTATTGTCCTTGTGCTCACCCCCAGCTGACAGAAAGGAAAACACAATCTTTCAAGTGGGTTGTGCTCTCCCTGGGACCTGGTTCTCACTGACACATGGGGAGGCCTTTGATCTGTGAGCTGTGGGAGACTCAGAACATATATTAAGTCATGCATGGACACACACACCACACACAGACACATGTCAACACTTTAACATGTGTGTGCACACACATACACACAATCACAATTTTCAACACAACTTCAAGAACCTCAGGAAGGGTGTCTGCCCCCATGTCCCTGAGGTGCAGGGGAGACCATGATCCTCAGGGAACCAGAATGGCTGAATCTGGACCCTAGAAAACATCCAGATTCTGGCTGCTGGGACTGGTGAGTGTTCCCTTCTATGACAGGACTCTGGAGAGTGATTAAGTTAGGGATGGCTGAATTAGAGGTGTTGACCTGGGGATTATCATGAATTCTCCAGTTGGGACATAAATGGAATCACGTGGCCTTTTCAAAAAGAAACCAAAGAACACCAGAGTAACAATACTGTGATTGTTGAAACAGAGTTGGGATGCATTTGCACATCCACCCATTAAATGAGGGGCGAGAGGGTAACAGGTGGCAGGGGGGACAGGGACCTGAGGGTGGAGGTGCTGGGGGATGATCAGGACACCAGTAGGATAAGGGGTGCCAGCCAGAAGGAAGGAAATGTGTGAGGACATTGTGTGCATGTTGGAGAACTGAGAGCCTGAGCTCAGCACACAGGGGCCTGGACAGGGCTGGGCTCTACTTTGTGGGAAATGGTTCCAACCACAGGGAAGAAGAGAGCACTCAGGGTGGTTCACTGTCAAGGAAGATAAAGGACACTATGGACCTGGTGAAGGAAAGGTCCCAGGTACAGCTGGAATCTCATCTGCAAACAGATACCTTCACTTCCTCCTTTGCTGTCTGCAGTGAGAGTGTGGGAATGAGAGCCACACAGAAGGAAGAAGTGTCCCTGGACACAGCTGAGAGTTTGGAGAGGAAATCCCTGATCCCAAGCCAAAGCCCCTTGCTTCCTGCCCAGACCCACAGCTGCCCCTGCATTTGTTCTCTGTGGTTGATATGATCTGAGCTCCCCCTGCAGCCCAGCCCTCCTGGCTCCCCTAAGGAGGTTTGCGTCTGGGCTCACGCTGACTTCCCCTCACTGTGTCTCTCGCACAGTAATACATGGCCGTGTCCTCAGCTGTCAGGCTGCTCAGCTCCATGAAGGCTGTGTTCGTGGACTTGTCTGCAGTTATGGTGAGTCTGCCCTGTAACTTCTGTGCATAGTTTGTGCTACCACTGTTAGGGTAAATTCTCCCCATCCACTCAAGGCCTTGACCTGGGGCCTGCCACACCCAGCTCATATAGTTGCTGGTGAAGGTGTATCCAGAAGCCTTGCAGGAGACCTTCACTGAGGCCCCAGACTTCCTCACCTCAGCCCCAGACTGCACCAGCTGCACCTGGGAGTGGACACCTGTGGAGAGGAGGCAGGAAGGGATGAAAATATCTCTTGACTATCCCTGGCCCCCTCCTCAACCCAGGAACAAAGGAGCCACTTACCTGTAGCCACTGCCACCAGGAAGAGGGCTTTCCAGCTCCAGTCCATGGTGAGGGGCTGTGCAGTCAGGACTTCTTAAGGGTAGAGTGTAGATGTGGGTGATACTCTCAGGGCACAGACAGACCCACATTTAACCCTGTCTACCTCTTCATATTTACATATTCATGAGGCACAGTGTTTCATAGCTGAACACTTCACTCCACCTGGGAGAACTAGAGGACACAGGGTCCATGCTCAGTGGAAGACTCAATGTCCACATCCCAGTCACTGTTGTAAAATGTGTGTCCCCTGTCAGGTCCCTCATCTCTGAGGAGACACAACTTCTTGCACTGAAGAACAGGCCCCCACAGCACATGATCCTCATTAAGAACCCACCTTCGAGTGACACAGAGACCACCTGGACCATTTCTGTACTCAATGCCTGAATGTCCTTCCTTTAATAGTGTGTCTCCCAAAAGCTGCACCCAGTGAGTGAATGAAACAACACCCCTCCCCAGCTCCTGCCAATTCAGATATAAGGAAACTATAGAAATATCCTTATTGAGTGTGGTCCTCATGTTTTATTTGGTTGGATAAATTCTCTGGAGGAATTGGATGTTAATAGTCACCTCATGTGTGAAATATTTTTTAAAGATTTTATTTATTTATTTTCAGAGAGGGAAGGGGGGTGAGAATGAGAGAGACAGAGAAACATCAACGTAAGGTTGCTGGGGGTCATGGTCTGGAATCCAGGAATGTACCCTCATTGGGAATTGAACCTGCGACACTTTGTTTCACAGCCCATGCTCAATCCACTGAGCTACGCCAGCCAATCATTTGTGGAATATTTTAGATGATTTACTGAAAAGAGGAAGACTGAGACCCTCACTGGAAGTCTTGCCCAATCTCTCTCTGCACCTGCTCCTGGACAGCAGCCCTGAGCTCCTCTTCTGCTCCCTGATGCCTGGACTGTACTCTCAAAGGGAGGGTCCTGTCTGGGCTCATAGGACATAAGATTCTCATCATCTCTAGTACAGAATAAAAGGCTTAATCTTACTTTAGGCTGCTCCCTCAGGGACACAAGGTGATTTGACATCTCTGGCCACTGAATTGGCTGTACTAAATCCCAATGACTGGACAGGGAAACCCATAGCCAGGGCTCTTTGAGGCCACCAAGGAGCTTCTTCCTTGGAGCTACATGATGCACTGACTCAGCCAACTCCCCAGAGCCCTGAACATCAATGGGACTTGGGGTCTCTTATGTCCTCAGGTTCCTGTCTTTGCAGGTCCCATATCAGGATCCCAGCATGTGGCACTGATCATACTGCCCATCTCCTGCTCAATAAATCACACACACACACACGCACACACACACACACACACACACACACACACTGTGATGATGTCCATGGTACTGAACCTCAGATCTCCCTTCTCCACACTTCCTGGCACATGCACAGGACCCCATTCTGAGCTGAATCTTGTGAGTGACCTGCTTTGACAACAGACCAAGAAAAAACACATGTGATGTGAAGACGTGAGATTGCTTGCTCTTGTGAGTTCCTTCCTGTTCTCCTGCACCTGGGACCTGTAAAGTCTCTGGTGAGAAGGGTTCGGGATTGCCCTAGGGAGGGTCAGATCCAGGGGACCTTGTCCAGTCAGTGTAGCCAACACTGGCCCAACATTTTGGGGGGTATCACTGACCTATAGCTCACAGGTCCCCATTCTGAAAGGGTGCAGCCTGGAGACAGGAGTCCTGGTCAGAGTCCCTGTGGTGCAAGGACTGGTTTGTTTTTTACTTTGCCCCAAGTCTTTAGCTCCCCCTGCAGTTCAGCCTTTTTGTCTTTGCACAGGGAGGTGTGTATCTGAGCTCACCCTGACTTTATTTCTCTGAGTCTCTCGCTGAGTAGTACAGGGAGGTGTCTGTCTGCACATTGACAATGTTATGAATCATCCCTTTAGATGGAGCATCTGCCCGTCACCTAAAGTGTCTCCTGACTTTAGATTCTTCCCAATAAGACCTACCCCCTCCAGCCCTATTTTGTTGAGCCTCTAACATGGATTTAGTATAAAGTCAGTGAATGTACCATAATTTGCTGTGTATAATGAACACATTTTTGCCCAAATTTTTGAGGAAAAAAGAGGGCTGTGCACTATACATGGATGATAGAACACCCTTATCTATATAAATATTTAATCCTTTTATTTGTGCTTATCCATTAAAATAATAATTCTAGAAATCAATAAAATATCCATATGCAGCTTTAGCTGGTGTAGCTCAGGGGATTGATCGTGGGCTGTGAACCAAAATGCCCCAGGTTCCATTCCCAGTCAAGTTACATGCCTGGTTGGCAGGCCATGACCCCCAGCAACTGCACATTGATGTTTCTCTCTCTCTCTCTCTCCCCCTCCCTTCCCTCTCTAAAAATAAATAAATAAAATCTTTAAAAATTATCTATATGCAAAATAATACTCAGACATATGATAATCAGTTGTGTTTCTAAATATACCTAAATAAAAATGGAAATAAAATATTGAAATTAAAGTTTTATTCCTGAAAATTTTGGACAGAAACATAGGTGCACAGTATACCCAGCAACGTATGGTAAATTACACCATTTACACAAAAATCTCAGTGGTGCTGAGATACAGGAAAAGCTGCAAGGACACAGCCCAGACTGGGCACAACTAAGCCTAAAAATAAGGCTCAGTCCAAGGCTCAGGAATGCTGCTGTGCCAGCCCCCCACTCACACTCACAAGGAGCTACAAGGATTTCAATCCTAGTGGAAATGCAGACGCTGTTTTTAAAATCACTGCTAGGAATGCAGAAGGTCCTACTGGAACACAGATGGTGAAGAAGAATATACTCCAGAGATTATGCTGTCAGTGGAAACAGCTGGACAACAGTTGAAGGAACACAACCTCCCTTCAACATCCCTGTGCAGCAAATACATTCAAGACAAGTGCATTCAGGAGCACAGATTCCACACTGCCAGCCCCTGGTCACAGGCTCCCTTTTCAGGAGAGAAGGTGTCAGCGTCCATCATTCAAGATCAAGCTGCTGGCTGGTGAGTTTGAGCTTCAGGCAGCTGCCACCAAGTGACAGGATTCGCTCTGTCCAGTTGACCCCAGGCCTGAGATGGAGGCCTTGTCCTGGGCACAGCACCCTTGGGACCCAGGTTCACTGAATTCCTCATCCTGATTTGCTGGCAGGGCTCACCCACCAGAACAGGTGGGTCATGCAGACAGGAGCTGCCAGGTATCGAGATCTCAGCACTCAGGTATTTCTGAGTGTGGAGCACAGCCATCTTTGTCACCACCAGCAGGTGAATAACCCACCTCTAAGTTTTGTCTGGAAAAAGGGTAAAGTTCAGCCATCAGGTAGAGTTCCAGATCTTTTCCCATGGGTTTCAATTCCCATGGTCACTGTGTGAGGTGGAAGTCCATTGCAGGCGATGGGTAGTCAGTGGAGTGTGTGCTGCCCTGGGACCTTGTGCTTGTGGGGGAACCAAAGACAGAGGCACCTGGAGGAGACAGCTGCTGTCAGGACAACAGCAGACCTGATGGTGGGTGCTGTGCATTCACAGGAGCCTGGAGGTGTTTGTTTCCCTGTGGGGAGCCGTCCCTCCCTCTGGACCCTGCTGAGAATGAGGGGACCCTCATTACGTGAAGTGCAGCTTCCCACCTGGTCACGGTGAGAAAGGGGCAGAAATCCCACCCTCCCACTGTCCTCCTAGGATCGCCCTGTGAGCACCAGCACACACCCCTTTCTGCCAGGTTCTCTGAGCCTGGCATATTCCAGGTTGAGTGATCACTGACAGAGACCTTTATTCTGTCTATATCAGCTGATCATTACTTTCACTGATGAGTAGAAATCCACTCATGGATGTTCCCTAGTTCGCTAATTGTACAATTAGAAGGACTTTTGGGATGTTTTAGCTTCTACTAGCACAGATAAAGGGGCCATATATATGTGCTTATGTGTTACTATTAACATAGAATTCATAGTGGTTCAAACACTTTTCTGTGATATTTTAAGTATAATTTCATAAGAAAATGTGATGCAATTTTTTATGACAGGAAAAAAAATAGGAACTTGGTGAAGAAGAGCTGTATGGACCCTCATGATATTTCCCCTTGTTTATTGTCTGCAGTGAGAACTTCAGAAATCAAATTCACAGAGAAGAAGGCTGTGTGTCTGGATGCAGCTGAGTATTTCCAGAGGAAATCCCTGCTGCCAAGAGGAAGCCCCATCCTTCCCAACCAGGCCCAACCTGCCCCTGGGGCTGTTTTCTGTGGTTAGTGAGGAAAGGGCACCCCCTGTCATCCTGACCACTCCCTGCAACCAAGCTTTTTTATCTCCCACAGGGAGGTTTGTGCCTGGGCTCACACTGACTTTTCCTCACTGTGTGTCTTACACAGGAATACACAGCTGTGTCCTCGGCTGTGAAACTGTTACAGAACACAACAAGGGGGGCCTGGGATGATATACTATTGAAAGAAGGCCCCGGGTCCGTTATGTCTGCCGCCCTAGGAAAGAAGTCTCTCAATGCCAGAGATTCGTGAAAAGGAAAGGAAATGTTTATTTAATGCTATACTAACTTAAAGTAGTGACCTAATGTCTTTATCAAAAAATCCTAAAGTCCCTAAAAACACCCACAAACACACAGTCCTTCCTTCCTTTCCCCTTTGCCCAGTCCAGAGTACTGTATCTCAGGAAAGGAAATAGAAGTCCATGGCTCAGGCAGTCCTCTGGTTCTTCTCAGTTAGTAATCCCTCTTGACTGGGAGACCTCCCTGGGTTCCCTGCACCCTCGGCTGAGTTGCCAGGATCTCTGCTAAAACCAGGTAATGTTTCCCCTTTCTAAAGCTGTAGGGGTCCCCACTCTGGCACAGGCACGTGGTCCTCTCTCCCAGGGCCACAGGAGTCCCCAATCTGCCAGGCCACATGGTTCTCTCTCTCTCTCAGGGCTGCGGGAGTCTCCACTCTGTCAAGGCTGCGTGGTTCTCCCTCCATGGCTGCCGTGTCTGGGTTTAAATCCCCCATGCCAATCTTCTTCTGCAGCCCCATTTCCAACTCCTCCTACACTTGGTCACACTTGTCCATAATCTGCTGTATTCTCCAGCTTTTCTGGTCACCATCGTGGGTCTGGGCAGGTGTCACCCCATGTCCTGGAGCCAATCTTCTCCCAGCTCTCAAGCAGGTGCTGTAACTCAGGGGACCTGCCTCCCAGGTCCCATCTTGGGGGGGGGGGTCCCTTTCCATCCCCCTGGCCTTGAGCATGGCCATAGCTATTTAGCATATCTAAGTGACCAGCCAAAGGCTATAGGTATGCTAAATGACCATGCCATGGATTAGCTGCAAAGCTGCCCTGCATGTTCTTGCTCTGTGTGCCCCTTCCCCCAACTCACACCTGTGGTAGAAGGGGTGGAGACATCTTAAAATCTTCTGGACACCTTGAGTTCTGGACCCCATTTCAAATGCCTATTTGGGGTCCCCCGTTTTGGCTGCACCCTGTAACAAGACTGCTCAGTGTTAAATAAACTTGCCTCTTGGAGGTGTCCCTGGTGATGCTGAGCCAGGATTTCAGGGCTGGGTTCTATTCTGTACTTCCACCACTCCATATATCACAGACCCACTGCAGCCCCTTCTCTGGAGCCTGGAGGGTGCATTGCACGTGACAGCTTTTAAAAGAGAACCCAGAGACAGCACAGGAGAGGGAGAAGGTCTGCGGGGTTTTCATCAGTCCTGGTCCTGACTCCTGCAGCTACACATGGGGCAGGACACCTGGGGACAAGGTACATCAGTTCTTGTCAATCAGGTACAGTCACCACTATGCTATATACCTATGCCTGACATCTGAGACACTCACCCAGGAGGCCTGTCAGCAGGCACAGGAAGAGACTCAGCAGTCTCATCTTCTGGGGCACAACTCTGTCTTCCCAGAGACCTCAGCCCCATGTGAGGAGAGAGCTGTGAGCACCCAACCCCAGGGGAGGATTTACCCTGGAGCTGAGAGAGAAATTCACATGTGGGGCAGCCTTTCCTGTAAAGTGGGGAGGGACTTAGATCAGGTACCCTCGTCATTCTGGAACCTCTGTAGGGACATCACTTCTTGTAATCTCACTCACCATGTGCATCAGGGACACAGGACACCCTGGTTTATGAGACTCATTGGAATGAGATTAAGGGACGGCCTCAACTTTCCAAGCATAAGAAGAAATGGTGGACCAGATGAGAAGGTGACATTCAGATTTTCATACACTTTTCAACCTGGTATGAAATGTTTTAATAAGCATTCTTCAGATGCTTATTAAATATGAAAACTATAATATATCCATAATGCCCAAATATGTGTATCATAATATAAATAAAAATAGTATGTACTTTTCCATATAAAAATAATGCCAAATCATATTCAAAGTCACATTTCTCTTCATTCATCACTGTTTCTTGACCTGAGAAACTACCTCCCAAGCACAGACAGGTGGTGCGTTATTGACACTTGATGTTGGAAGTGTGACTGTGGCTACAGCTCCCAGTGCAGACTCTTCCCTGTTGCAATCCCAGGACACACTGCAAGGACTCCAAACTAATCACATCAGAAATAAATTTTTGCATGCAGAGAAAACTAGAAATGAGAATAATGATTACGCCTGTGTCACTCATAACAACTCAGAATTCTTCACATGTGAAAGCATCATTGGAGCTGATTAACTGACCTGTTTTCTCAGCCTACTGTTGCCAGTGATGTTGGGCTCCAGAGGGAAGGAAATGAAGATTATCCTAGGACAGATTTGCTCACAGGAAAGGGAACTCCCACCCAGACATGAAACCCTCACTCCAGCCTCCCTTGGCCCTATTTCTGGTGATCATCACTGTGGGCAGAGGGTTCTGGGCTCTCCCATGAAGCATATACCATTCTTAATGTATAATAAACATTTTTGCATCAAACACATGATTTGGAAGTCTTTGCAATGGCTTAATGAAACTTTGTTAGGACACATTCATTTAATTTTAATAAAGTCTAACTTACCAATATTTTAATGGGTTTTCTGTAGAGAGTTTTTACACACACACACACACACACACACACACACACACACACACACAGAAAAACAAACCTGGAAGAATAGCCTACTTCTGTTGTCCCAGTTGACTGATTGTAGCCAGCCATAGGGGCTAGAATAGGCTCTGGAGCCAGGAGTGGAGCACTGCTGGGGAAAAAATCCATAAATCTACACAATCAACAAAAGAAAAAAATCAAACAAAATATAGCCAGAGACATTGAAATTAAGAACAATCTAACAATAGCCTTAGGAGGAGGGGGAGGAGGCAGTGAAGAGAACAGTTCTCAGGAAGGACTATAAAGGTCACATGGACAAAAACAAGGGGGAGGGTGGAAACAAAGGAGGGAGGTGGGTTTGGCCGGGGTGGAGGGAGGGGTCCGGAGAAAATGCAGACAATGGTAATTGAACAACAATAAAGTAACTTAAAAAAATCCATAAAACTGGAAGTGACTTTGGAACTTGGTAAGGAGTGGATGCTGGACTAATTGTGAGTCACATGACACGAACATGGATAATTTTCATTAACAGAGTGTTACTGGAAATGCAGATTTAAAGGCATTTTAAATGAGGACCGAGCTGATAGTACAGGACATATAGAGGGATATCATGTCATTACAAATAGCTAAATATTTATTGACAAGTGTTATTGAAAATAGAAACTTTAATGATTCTGCAGGTAGAAATCAAGGGAAATAAGGCACATGTCATCACAAATGGGCAGACAGGAATTGTGGTTTTCCACATGCAATGTCCCTTTATTTTAAAATACAGCAGTATCTATGTTCTAGAAATCATTTTAGAGGTTGATTCCACAACAGCCCCACCTGTTGTTTGGCTCATGTCCTCTAAGAAGCTGAGGACATGGGATAACAAACTGATTCCGACACACAGGTTGGACCAAGACCCCTGTCCAATTCTATCTCATCATTTCCTTACTTATAATCATTCTTCACATTTTGTGTTCACCAGGTAGTTACTCATAAGGAATCATTACCTCACTTGTTTTTTGTTTTTTTTTTTTTTTCTAATTTTGATGACCGTTAATTGGAATAGGTACTCGGACTCTATTTTATGTTATGCTTGCCAGCTGACAAATGACAATTCATCCCTGCCTCTACTCCATCTTTCTCACACATGAATTCTGATAATAAAGATTCTGCCTTCCCTTTAGGTGCCACTGGGGACTGAAACCACACAAGCCCATGTAAGTAGTATCTCCCTCTCCCACAACCTTGAGAAAATAAAGCACTGAGCCAGCCTCCATTTCCAGCTCTATCAAAGCTCATCTGACTTGCTGTTTGTCCTTTCCCCTTCCTCCCAGATATTTCACTCTGCGTGTAATGAATGCTACATGTCCCCTTGGTGAGTATGTTTTCACCAGCATGGGCATCCACAGCAACCTCTCATGGGTCCCTCTGCTTCTATGTGGTGTCACCTCCCCTTGGTGCGTGAGAATGTTGCCAAGTCAATGACTGTCACCACCAGACATATTTCCCCTCTGGTGTTGGGTCCATATGCAGTTTCTGGTTCCCACTGCCCAGCAGGCACGTGTCCTCCTGATGGCCAGCTTGGACACTAAGCTGAACCAGGGCAGGGTTCACTACTGCCTCCAACAGAGCTTCTGCTTAGATTCAGCAGATGTGGGTCAGAGGGTCTGATGATTCATTGGAATTGTGCACAAGGGTGATTGAAGAGACTGTTTAATGGCCATGTGATAATGTTGTCTACCTTGACAATAGCATTTTCTAACACAGAGAGTTCAGAAGTGAGCTCAGATTAAGGGACCAGAGAAGTTTCCTGAGGGGAATTGTTAAAGGAAAAGGAAAATAGACAAGAAACCCACCCAAACCGCCAACTTCACCTGCACCTGGAATGGTCATTGTGTTCAGGGAGGTAGGAGCACCCTGGTGGTCCCAACACCTCCTGCAGTGAGGAGGTTTGTGTCTGCACTCACACAGACACCCCTCACTGTGTCTGTCACACAGTAATACACAGCTGTATCCTTAGTTCTCAGGCTGCTTATTTGCAGGTTACAGCCTCTTCTTGCCATTGTCTCTGGAGATGGTGAATTAGCCTTTCACAGAGGTGGCATATTATGTGGTAGTAGCATTCACATTAATATCTGAGGCCCACTCCAGCCCCTTCCCTGGAGATGGGCAGAACCAGTTCATTTGGTAGCTGCTGCAGCTGGACAGGGAGGCCATGCAGGATAATTTCAGAGTCCCTCCAGGATGCACCAAACCTTCTCCAGACTACACCTATTACACCTAACACTGGGCACCTTCAAACACAAAGATGTCAGGTCAGTAAACTGTCACCCCTCCACTGTTTCTCTCAGTCATATCCACTCACACACTCAGTGCTTCTTGTCCTCATAAATTACCTCTTAAAATGGAAGCAAGAAAAGTCCAGATGAGCCCATACTCCATGCTGTGTGAGCTATATACTATCCTGACCAGGGACTGGAAACACATTGGAATCCCAGGCTGGCCTTATGTGCCAGAGCTTCAGGGTAGGGGCTAGGGTGCTATTCATGAGTAGACATGACTTGTTTACGTGTTCTCCTACTACACACACAGTTCCGGGTTGGGAGACCTGCAGAGAAGACAGTGCCTCCGATGCAGGTGCAAGTCTCCTGTGGACTCTGGTCATGATAGAATTTCAATACATAAACACAGAATTCTGAACCAGCATGGGGTATGTCCAGGTGACCATGTCTGGTGTAAGTAAGCCCAGAAACTGGCCCTTTGCCCTCCTTCCTGGTCCCACTTCTCCCCTGAAACTAATCCAGGGAAGACTGGAGCATGCCCATCTAGGCCATAGGGGCCCTTTTCTATATGAAATAATGAGGGAGTGCCTGTGTCTAGTGTTACCTACATTCCAGTTCTGGACACAAGTGCACATGTGGGAAAGAGAACACGGGCTCACATCTTGTAGGAGGGGGATCAGTTTACACAGTGGTGGTGGTGCCCTCTGACCTGAATGTCTCTGGCTTCCTGACCTTCAAAGACACAAAGCAGACACAGTGTTGAGGGGGTGCTTTTCTATTATTAGACTCAGAGTGACAGAGAAAGTACAAATTCACAGAACTTATGGAGAAACTATCCATTTAAAACAACTGGAAGGGCCATTTTTAGAGGGTTTCACAGCATAGACACTTATCAAAAACTTTAATAAGTAATAGAAAAAAATAATTAGTGAAATAAAAGTGAATCATAATACTTACCATCAGTAAGATTGACTTCGGTTGTCTGAATTATGCTTGGTTCTGTGAATCCTAAATGGAGACACAAGGAGATGAGACTCCGGGAGAAGGAAGTGATGCGACCACTGACCTCAGGTGACCTGTTCATGGCTGTGGATAATGAGGAAGAGGCCATGGGACAAGAATTTAGTTCTACATTCTGGAAAATGCAAACTCCCTGTCTGAGACTGTTCAGACAGCATACTATAGAATAGTATATGAAATGGAGAAGACAAATACCTTATATGTACAACCCATGGACCTGAACTGGGGTGGAGGCGATTCAGGATTGTAGGGGGATGCAAGGTGGAGGGAAATAACAGGGTTAAAAAATGGGACAGTTGCCCTGGCTGGCGTAGCTCAGTGAATTGAGATTGGGCTGCAAACCAAAGTGTCGCAGGTTCAATTCCCAGTCAGGGTACATGCCTGGGTTGCAGGCCACAGCCCCCAGCAACCGCACATTGATGTCTCTGTCTCTCTCTGTCTCTCTCTGTCTCTCTCTCTCTCTCCCCCTTCCTTCTATAAAAATAAATAAATAAAATATTTTTAAAAATGGGAGAGTTCCAATAGCATAATTAATAAATATAATTTTAGAAATATGCTATTTTAAGTATTGATCAGTATAATTTATTGTTGATCAATATAGTAAATCACTCTTTCAGTTACTCATCTCATATTCATTTCTCCTTTCTGACAATAGTCTTAATCACTTTACACCTGCATTAATACTGGCTTATTTGCTGTTGATAGTGTGATTGGGGGTGGAGGTAATCTTTGTGAGTGTGCACTTGTTTCCTGGTCTGTGTGGTTTTGTCCTGTCAGTGTTAACAAAACTCTTCAGAAGATGTGGTGGGTGGAGTGACACTTAGTCAGCCAGCTGGAGAGAAGCACCCACACAAGGCTGACAGTGATCAGAAGGGAGAGAGGAGGGGATAAAGGAGGAAAAGGCCAAAGGGTTTACAGGAGCATTTATAAAGGACACAGGGACAACAACAAGGGGGTGGAACTGGGGGAAGGAGGTGGGGAGGACTGGGGTAATGGGGAGGGTTGGGGGAAAGGCATAAAACTGTACTTGAAAAACAATTAAAATTGTAATAAATAACTAAATAAATTTAGCTCTAAAAAAAAGAAAAATGACTCAATGACAACCAAACCCCAACTACAACTAGAAAGCTGACATAACTGGCAGAAAGGGCACGCAAAGAGCATCAGGCTGAGGAGATCAAGGTAATGCACCACTGAGTCCCACACATATCCTACAATAGAAGGTCACAACACATAGTCAAGGAGACAAAACAGGTATTTAACAGAAATTAATGCACAGCTGTGTCCTCAGCTCTCAGACTGCCCAGCTCCATGCCAGCTGTGCTCATGGCTGTGTCTGTGGTCATGGTGACTCTGCCCAGGGAACTCTGTGTATAGATTGCAGCACTATGTTGAGGGTCAACAGGCCCCATACACCCTGCTCTTTTCCTTGGGCCTGTCTTCCCCAGTGCACAGCTCAGCTGGTGAAGGTGTGTCCAGAAACCTTGCAGGGGACCTTCACCAAGGCCACAGGTGTCCTCACTTCAGCAACTGCCTGAACTGGATGTACCTGGGAGTGGACACCTGTGCAGAGTGATCAGGGGTGGCTTGAAATCTCCTTTCCCTGTCTCTGGCCCCCTCCTCAACCCAGAAATTGGGATTCTCCTTACCTCTGGCAACTGCCTTCAGGAAGAGGGCTCTCCAGCTCCAGTCCAGGGTGAGGGGCTGTGAAGTCAGCACTTCTGTGGAGGATAGTATTTGTGAATGATGCTCAGGGCACAATCATACCCACATTCAACCTAGTCTACCTCTTCTCATTTGCATATGCCTGGAGAAGATTGATTCATAATTGAAGACTTGACTCCACCTGAGAGAAGGTAGAGGACACAAGGAAAATACTTCCAGGGTGTCTAAGGGTCCCAGTCCTACACAGAGTTGTAGAATATTGGTCCCCTGCCAGATCTCTGAGCTCTGTGCTGATACAGCTCCTCCAACTGAGGAACAAGCTCCCACAGGACATGCTCCTCATTGTGAACCCAGCTTTGAGAGACATGCATACCTCCTGGACCGATTCTGGGCTTTAATGTCTGAATGTCTTCTTCCTGGATCAGTGTGTCTTCAAAATTCTCCACCCAGCGAGTTAATAAGACCGACTCTGTTCATGGTTTCTTACAGTCCAGATATAAAGAAGCCTGACAACCATTGACTCTGGTTCTCATGTGTCATGGAGTTTGGTGAAGGCCCTGGTAGAATAGGATATGTACAGTCACCACATGATTGATTCTCCTTTCAGAGTTTTTTTATAAAAAGAAAAGGATGCAGCCCCTCACAGGAAACTTCTTTCCAGCAATCCCTGCACCTGCTCCTGGGGCAACTTCTCTGAACTTCTGGATCCCGCACACTCCTAATGTCATCTCTGCACCACGCTGGGGAGGTTCCTGCCAGGGCTCACAGAGCATGAACTTCTCAGCATCGATGGTTCAGAATGAACTGTTGTGCCCTGCCTTCCAGAAACTTCCTCAGAGATACTGTGTGTTTAATTCTCTGGGCACAGAGAACAGACCTTACTAAACCCCAGTGACTCTGGGGAATCCCATAGCCAGGGCTCTATGAAGTAATCAGAAAGCCCTTTCCCTGGACCTGCCAGATGCATGACACAGACACCCCTGAGCCCTGAAACTCATGAGGGATTTGGGGACCTCTGATGTCCTCAGGTTCCTTTTGGGGAAGGTCCCATCTGAGTGTCCCTGCATGTGGCCCAAATCCCACTGCACTTCTACTGCTCAGTGAATGACAAGCACATGGTGTGATGATTTTCATGGAATGCACTCCAGGTCTCCCTTCATTGTTGTACCTATCACTTGGGCAGTGTCCCAGTGAATTCTAAGTCATGGTATGTCTTTCTAGGTGAGGTCATCTCTGTGTGTGACACTCTAGTATTTAGTTTATTCTTGGTGCTCCATCCATATGAATATCTTCCCTTCAGACCATGCACCCCATGGACCTCAGGTTCCACATCCCACGTGGAGACAGACTCACTGCTCAATGACCTACAGCTGCACCTCTCAGCCCCTGCAGGAATCACCATCTCCTCCTGCACCTGTGTTTCTTGTTCAACCCTCATGGAGTATGCACACTGATCAAGGCATCAGGGATAATAATTCAGACACCATTGGTCATTACGCAGACTGCCTTTCAAAGGAGATACTCTCTATGGTCAGACATGGAGGAGCAGTGGTAATGTTCCCCATGTGGTCTCCATGTCCTCCAAATCCAGCAGCCCATTAGCCACTGAGTTCTCACTTAGTTCTGGGGACCCACAAGAGCATCTGCTTCAGTGCTCACTGTCTGGGAAATGTCACAGGTGGCTCCTTTGGAGGAAACACTGACAGAGTTCCCACTGTTTTGGGACCATGGATCAGTGCTGGATTAACAAGCATGTGTCAGTTGCGTGTGACAACACATGCTTTAAGTGACTGCACATCTCTCCCCTATGTGGGTCTTGTTATCATAATACAGTATCAACTGGAACCTGCATCAAGAAACATTCTTGCTAAGAAAATGTCCACAGTAATCTTACAAATTGAATAAATCTCTGTTATTTCAGTAAATGTCCATCATGAGCTTTTCCACAAGAAAATAAGGTGAAGTTGGTTATTATGCAAGATCAAGATGGAGAACATTCATTTGCAAGATCGATCACTGAGAACCTGAATCCTGTGGTGTGTTGTCAGCTTTGTCTGCTGAGGCTGTCTCAGTGAGCTCTGATGCCATGCAGTTCTGCTCTGTCCATCCTCAGTGAACTTTCCTGAGTCTTCATGAAGCTCTGGAATTTTCAATGGGCCTCACAGGTCTAGGGAGCAGGGACTGTGTTACATAACACCTTTGCAAATTAATGCCACATTAATTAACACCATCCTCCTGTTCATTCACTGAATGAGTGATATTGAAATTTACATTTATATGGAATTGATGCTCATAGTACAGACTGTGAGATTCCCCAAAGTCCATGAGCTGTGGTTTCAGTCAGAAGACCCAGGAGAGCTGTTCCTGTCACTCAGCCTGGTCTATAGGCTGACAACCAGGGTGCCCAGGGCAGGAGGAGACCTCTGTCCCAGCTCTAGAATCCAGCACACAGGGGGGGAAGGGGTTAATTTTCCCTCTTCAGTTTGTTTCAGCCAGTTCCTTAGTGGAATGAAGGGTGTCTGTTCTCACTGGGGCAAACAGTCTGCTTTTCTGAGCCACCATCTCAAAGGTAAGTTCACCTGTAAACACACTTGGACAAACCTGTGTATAACTATCAGCCAAATGTTTGGGCACTTTGTGATCTAGTCAAACTAACACAAATCCAACAGTCACAACAGAAGGGGAAGAGTTCCAAGTAAGAGATAATATGCATCTGCCCAATGCATGTAGACAGAGGTGAACCAACCACTTTAGACTCATTGTGGTGAATGCTTTCTTAGGCACCTACATGTTGAATGTCAGGTGAAGAGGAAGCTCCCTGCCAGAGATGAAACAGAATCTTAATTAACCTCCTTGTGTACTGTATCTGAAGAACCTGTGGGCCCTGAGCACCCCCTGGTGTTTACATCTCCTCCTGCAGGGAGGTTTTTGTCTGAGTTCACACTGACTTCCCCTCTCTCTGCCTTTCTCACAGTAATAACAGCGGGGAGTCCTAGGCTCTCAGGCTGTTCCTTTGCAGGTAGACGGTGCTTTTAGAATAATCTCCTGAGATGATGAATCTGCCTTTTACAGACACAGCATGTTCTGTTGTGTGATTTTTAGCTTTGTTTCTAATAAAACCTATCCACTCCAGTCCCTTTCATGGAGCCTGGAGGATCCAGTTTATATGAGTCACTGAATGTGAATCCAGAACCTTTGCAGGAGAGTCTCAGAGACCCTCCAGGCTGCCTCAGGCACCCACCAGACTCCACCAACTGCACCTCATATTGGACACCTGTGTACAAGAGATTTTCTTTTTTGTTTGTTTGTTTTAAAAAATAATCATTTTTTATTCTTTTTAAGATTTTATTTATTTATTTCTAGAGATGGAAGGGAGGGAGGGAGGGAGGGAGAGAGAGAGAGAGAGACCAATGTGTGGTTGCCTGGGGCCATGGCCTGCAACCTAGGCATGAGCCCTGACTGGGAATTGAACTTGCAATGCTTTGGTTCACAGCCCACGCTCAATCCACTGAGTTATGCCAGCCAGGGCACAAGAGATTTTCATTAATAGTGGACACACATGCACATGCACACAGAATGCCCCAGTCTGTCTGTAATGTTACTACGTAAAAGCATCAGAGCAAGTGCCCAGCTCAGCTCAAACTTTATGGTGGTTTTTCTGGGTTAACTTGCTACAGTGAATGGAAACTACTGAGACCCAGGGGTTTGAGCTGCTGTCCCTGAGGTGCAGGGGCAGCACCTAGTTTTGGTTTATCTGTAAGTGGTGATGCCCATTTCATGCACTTCTCCCTTTAGTGTCAATAAGTCAAGTGCCTTGGTGATGGTCCCCACTTGACTAGAGGGAAAAGCACACTCATTGTGACAGTGCAGGATTTGATGAGGGACTGGTTAGTCTGAGTGCTGCAGAGATATTCTTGTTGTTGCTAATTTCTAACTTTAGTCATTTTAACACAATTTAATCTAAGGCAACATTCCTCATGCACAGTGTTTCATGCTGTTCACCTCTGCATAAATTCCATGTGTGACCTTGTCCATGTGTCAACACACATAGAGAGGTTCATCCCCATCATCACCCTTCTTGGCTGAGGGCAGTGGGCACTACAAGGGCTGCTCTCTTGTTCTTTCAAGACAGAATCTCTGCCCACTTTTCATCTGTGTCCTGAGAATCCATCATCATGGAGAAAGAGTGGGGAGAAGGAAGAATTGCGTGCAGAGAATTTTACCTGCTCTGGACACTTTCTGCTCTCATTTTCTCCCTCCCCCTACACCAAGTGCTTACTGACTATCACCTCAAATGACCAATGAGCACACAGCACAGCAGTCACTATTCTGTAACGTGCTGCTATGATCCAAATGCCACACCTCTTTATTATACACAGTCTCTGGGAAGATTGAAAACTTGACATGATTAGTTAAACTGATAAAACCTAAGTGAATACTGAACCCATTTGCCAAAGCTCTTTCTGAGTGAGTTTAATGTGATGCCTTCAAGATCACATCACCCATGGCCCTGTGACACGGTGACAGGGAGGACCATGTATTTATGGATTTTACCTCCATTGGGGCCTGGATTTTGTCCCATGCTGATGTGGTAAATAATAAAACTGTTCATGGATTATACCCACTTTTAATGATGTCTTCCTGCTACATCTGTTTAGGAGCCTCCCATGACCTTCAGCTAGGAAATTTTGCCTTTGGAAGAAAACAACTGAGAAAACTTACCCTTGAATATCACTGGAATGACACTCAAGCTCTAATTTTCACAACAAATACAGCAGGGCAACCGCAGGGAGTCAGCCCTTGTGGTCATCTAGCACTAGTCTGTTCTGGGTGCTGTAACAAAGTACCAATAAGAGAAATTTATTTCTCACAGACCTGGGTGTGAAAAATCCAGGAATAGGTGCTGACATTTTTGACTACTGGTAAGAATACCTCCCTCGTGGTGGTTGGCTGTAATTTCAGAGGGTGGAAGGGGAAAGGCAGTTTCCTCAATCTTTTATTATAAAAGTACTCATCCTGTTCAAAAGAACTCCACCCCAGGACTGCTATTTGGCCCAAGGCCCCACCTCCTAACACCATCATATGGGCCATGGATTTTAACATGGGAGTATGTGAGCAACACAAACAGCAACCATAGCAACAACAAATGAATCAAAACATGATCCCACCCAGTTGCAAAGCTTCTCCAGCAGACCTCCCCAAACTGAGGATGTGCATTATCCTGTAGAAGCTTCTCATCTTTGGAAGCAGAGAGATGAAGCAAGTCCTTAAGAACAAGCTCAAGTCCCTGCAGCGTGGACAGGTTCCACCCTAGAAATTGAACTAAGACTTCCATATAATTTATTAATGATCCCTTTATCGCTTACACATGGGCATCATCCTCACTTTCTATGAACTAAATTTGTTTTATACCTGTAATGTTCGGTAGCTCTGTGTTCTCACTCATGCCTCCTTGGTGTTCGGTGGAAAAGTGGTCAGGCTCTAGTGTTTCAGGTGTGATGCTGACATGTTAAGATTCACCTACCTCTCCCCACCCTGCAGACACATGGTAGTGAAAGCAAGGATTCTCCCTAGTTTGCTGCAGGTGGGAGGCTGGATCAACACAATCCCCTCCTGTGAGCAGGACCCTCCTCCATCTTCTCAGGGATAAACAATAAGGCCTGAGCCACTTCTTACCTGACGTGATCCAATAATTCCTGACTCACTGAAAAGTCTGCCCTGCTCTCAACAGACTCCTCAATGAAGTGGCAAGCATTTCCATAGTCCCCCTGTGTGGGAGACACCCTAGACCTCCACACCAAGGACTAGTGGGGGACCCACTACCTCTGCATGATGGCCACTGCTGTTGGGGTCATGGCCAAGAAGTCAAGTCAATGAATGTCCCCACCAAAGTTTGTGTCCTTGAGGTTGTATTCATACACCTCTGGTGCCTGCTGTCCAGCATGCATGTGTCCTTCTGCTGACCCGCTTGGACTCTGAGCTTTGTGGGGTTCCTGTGCTCTTGGATCCTGCAAAGACTTTGGTTGGACTCAGCTGATGAAGTTTGGGAGGTTTGGTCATTCATTAGGATGGGAGGAAGCAAACACATGTGACTCTCTGACTTGGGGCATGTGAGAATGGTTTCCTCCTATGACAACAAGCCTCTGTAACTCAGACACTGAAGAGGTCAGAGCAGAAGTACGAAGGGAGGGAGGCTCCCAGGGGGAAACTGTTGTGTGGAGAGTCAACCCCACACCTGCCAGGAAAGCAGCCCTTAAACTGCATCTGCAGCTGCTCCCAGGCTGATGACTGTGCTCAATGTACCCGCATTGCCCCCTGGTGTCTAGAGAGTCCCCTGCAGCCCAGCCGTCTTGTCTCCAGGGAGGTTTAGGCCTGGGCTCACCCTGACTTCCCCTCACTGTGCCTCTGGTACAGTAATACACGGCCGTGTCCTCTGTTTTCAGGTTGGTCATTTTAAGAGAGACTGTGTTGGTAGGGTCGTCTCTGGAGATGGTGAATCTTCCCTGAACTGATGGAGCATACCACTGCTTTGTTCCAGATGGTTGACTAACTTCTGCCACCCACTCCAGCCCCTTCCCTGGAGCCTGGCGGACCCAGTGCATGCTGTAGTTAGGGAAGGTGAATCCAGAGTCTTTGCAGGACAGGCTGAGAGACCCTCCGGGTTGCACCAAGCCTCCCTCAGACTCCACCAGCTGAACTTCTCTCAGGACACCTGCAAACAGAGAAAAAGACTGAGAACAGCCCCTGAGGAGCAGTCTCAGCTGATTCTGATGCAAGGGGACGCACCTTTGACAGTGATGAGGAGGGAAGCCCAGAGGAGTGCAGACCCCATGGTGTGGACACAGAGGATGGACTCACACGGGAGGGCTCCTCACAGGGCGGTGCAGGTGCAAGAGATGAGCTGGTTTTCATGACTTGGGGAGGGTCCACATTTGCATGTCTTTCCTTGTGTTCATGTCTGAACTGTCAGCAAGGCTCCTCCTCCCTGTCTTGGATGCTGGTGGGGGGTCCGGTGGACAAGGATGTCTGTTCCTGGACTGAGAGGCACTCTGCAGGTCTGAATATTCCAGTTCTTTGTCCATGTTTGCCAATAAAACCACTCAGGGGATGAACTGAGAGAGAACTGTTGTGGCAATAGTGTCACCTAGTGGTGGGTCTGAGCTACATAGTTTGATGACACTGGTCTCTACCAGCGTCCTACAAGGCCCACTGTCTGCCACATGGCAGTCACCTCTGGCATGTTTGAAGTGGTGGCAGCTCTGATCCCTCTGCTTTCTCATCCACAGGCAAGTCTCTGCAAGGACACCCTCAGTCTAAAGACCCATAGAGTGGGGATGAACGTGAGGGACATACACCTTCCTCAGTGCCTGGAACACAGACGTTCAGTGCCAGCTCCTCAGCTCTCAGGTAGGTGATGCCTGTCACCTGATCTGCTGCCCCCACTCACACATACAGTTGTCCCTCATGTGACACACCAGGGACTTTGTGACTCTGAGGTGGGGCCCCTTCATGGCAGTTGTCAGTAGAGCTGCAGAGTGAATGCTGAGCCCAAGGGAAAAACTCACTCTCCACAGAGGGAAGTTCCCTGCCCAGGAACCAGGCCCCTTAATACAGCCCCTGGGAGCTGCCCTCCTGAGACCCAGGGTCACTGACCTGCAGTGTGGTGCCTGAGGACACATCAGTAAGTGCAGTGGAGAGAACTGCACAGCTCTGTCCTCCTCACACTGGCACACGGATGATGTGGCCTCACTTGTTGTACTTCTGTCTGAAAAGTAGATTTGAGGTTGAATGTCAAACCAATGTGTGAACTCCATAAAAGGACACAAGCTCTGTTAGATATTTTCACCACTGATATTAACAGCATTACCCACCTTGGAGGCAGAATGGTCTCTGTGAGACCTCACCTCTGGTTAGAGAAGAAACACCTGCTGCAGGCCTGCTATGCCACACCTGGGACAGGTGACCCACTATCACCCCAGTGCCCTCCCCACTGCACTGAGGGATTTAGGTTTATTTGTTTTACTCATTTATGTTTTAATTATTTTATTGTTGTTCAAGCACGCTTGCCAGCATTTAGCCACCACCTTCGCCCACCAGAGCCACCCCAACTTCCCTCCCCTGCTTCCACCCCCTTGATTTTGTCCATGTGTCCTTTATAGATGTCCCTGCAATCCCTTCCCCCTCCCTGGGTTATCTCCTCCCACCTCCCCTCTGGTTACTATCAGTTAGTACTTAATTTCAATGGCTTTCCCTAGATTTTACTTGCTTATTTGTTTTGTTGATTAGATTTCACTCAAAGCTGAGATCATATGGTATCCATCCCTCACTTCCTGGCTCATTTCACTTAGCATAATGCTCTCCAGTTCCATCCATACTGTCCCAAAGCATAGGGGCTGCTTCTTTTTTCTGCTACGTAGTATTCGATCGTGTACATGCACCATTGATTTTAGACCCATTAATTTATTGATGGTTATTCAGGTTATTTCCAGTACTTGGCTCTTGTAATTGTGCTGCTGAGCATTGGGGTGCATAGGTTCTTTTGGATTGGTGTTTCAGGGTTCTTAGAATATAGAATCAGCAGTGGAATTGCCAGGTCAAAAGTCAGTCCCATGTTAAGCTTTCTGAGGAAATTCCATACTGTTGTCCACAGTGGCTGCACCAGTCTGCATTCCCACCAACAGTGCACTAGGGTTCCATTTTCTCTGCATCCTCTCCAACACTTGTTCTTTGTTGATTTGTTTATGATGGCCATTCTCACAGTATGAAGTGGTATCTCATCGTGCTTTTAATTTGCATCTTCCTGATGACTAGTGATGTTGAGCATCTTTTCATATATCTCTGGGCCTTCTGTATGTTGACTGTGGGAAGTGCGTCTTCAAGTTTGTGCCCATTTTTTTTAAGATTTTATTATTTATTTATTTATTTCTAGAGAGGGAAGGGAGGAAGGGAGGAAGAGAGAGAGAGAAACATTAATGTGTGGTTGCTGGGGGTTATGGCCTGCAACCCAGGAATGTACCCTGGCTAGGAATCGAACCTGGGACACTTTGGTTCCCAGCCCGCTCTCAATCCACTGAGCTACGCCAGCCAGGGCCCCCGTTTTTAATTGGGTTGTTTTTCCTCCTGGAAGGGAGTCATGTGAGTTCTTTATAAATTTATGGAGCCAAACACCTGCCCGAGGTATCATTAGCTGAAGAGTTGACCCCACCTGAGAGAAGGTATAAGACACAGGGCCATGTTCGGTGGAAGACTCAGGGTCCAAATCTCAATTAGTGTTGTAGGATATATTTCTCCTGTCAGGTTCCTGAACTCTGTGCAGATATAGCTAATCCAACCAAGTAACAATGCCCGATAGGACCTGGTCCTCATTGTGAATCCACATGTGAGGGACATGGAGACAACCTGGAAGAGTTCTGGACCTGAATGCTAAATGTCTTGTTCCTGTACCAGTATGTCTCCAAAATGTTGCACCTAGTGAGTTAATTACCATCCTGTCCCGAGCTCCTTATAGTTCAGATATAAAGAAAGCATAGAAATAGCCCCATTGACTGTAGATCTCATGTGCATCAGGTGGTCAATTATTTGATACCATAGGATGTTTACAGTCACCTCATGTTCAAGTCTTATTATAGTTTTTTTTTTTTTTTTCATACAAACAGGAGGACACAGGCCTTATAGGAAATCCCCCAGCTTCCTCTGCACCTGTTCCTAAGGCAGAAGCTCTGATGTAATAAGTCCCTCATGTACGCTGCTGTGCAGCCTGTGCAGTGCAGGAGAGGGCCCCATCTGGGTTCACAGGGCATGGGCATCTCAGTGTCTGTAGTCCAAAAGTAGAGGCAGAGACCTTACTTAAGAGTGCTCCCTCATGGACACCTTGTGCTTTGACATCTCTGGAAAAAGAACTGTCCTTTCTAAACCCCAAAGACTCTTCAGGGAACCACATAGACAGGGTTCTTTGAAGCCACCAGGGAGCTCCTTCCTTGGAGCTTTCAGATGCATTGACTCAGCCAACTCCCCTGAGTCCTGAAGCTCTCAGGAGCTTTGGGGACTTGTGATGTCCTCAGGTTCCTGTACTTTCAGGTCCCATCTGAGTATCCCTGCATTTGATATGAATCCCATTGCCCATCTCTTGCTCAATAAATCACACACATACTGTGGTAATATACATGGCACTGAACCCCAAATCTCCCTTCTCCAGACTTCCTAGCGCATACACAGACCCCCATATTCAGTTGAACCTGGTGAGTGACCTGCTTTGACAACAGACCAAAAGGAAATATGATTGATGTGAACAGTGGAGAGCACTTGCCCTTGTGGTTTCCTGTTCTCCCAGCACCTGGAACCTGAAGAGTTCACAGTGTGAAGATTTCTGGTTTGTCCTTGGGAGGGTAAGACCCAGGGGGCCCTTGTCCAGTCACTGTAGCCAAGTCTGACCCAACATTTGGGAGAGATCTCACTGACCCACAGCCACAGGTCCTCATTCTGAGAGCACTCAGCCAGGAGACACTAAGGAAAGACCATGGGGAACACCGGATGGGGATTTCCCTTGTAGCAGAAACAAGGGGTGTTTAAAGAAGAGGGAGCACAGGAAATTGTCCCTGTCTGGTCAGAGTCCCTGTGGTACAGTGATCGAGCTGCTTTTAACTTCCTCCTTCAGAGTCCTGGGCAGCCCATGAAGTTCAGCTCTTTTTTCTTTGTACAGGGAGGGGTGTGTCTGGGATCACAACTTTTGTATTTCTCTAAGTCTCTCACAGTGAACTACATGGAGGTGTCTGTATGCACACTGACAGTGCTGTGAATCATTTCTTTAGATGGAGCTTTTGCCTTTCACAGATGCATAAAAATACGTCACCTGATTTTAGATTCTTTCCAATAAAACCTACCCCCTCCAGCTTACTTTTTTGAGCCTATAGCATGGAGTCAGTATAAAGTCAGTTCATGTAAATCTACAACGTTTAGAGAAGAATCTTAGAGACACTGAGACATAGGAAAATTTGCAAGGACACAGCCCAGACCTAGGCACATCCCTGCTTAAAAATAAGGCTTAATCCTAGGTCCAAAAATGATGCTGGTCCAACTCCACCCCCACACTCAAAACCTTCCTATCATCACGAGGGTGGGATGCAGCTGGAAAAGCAGGAGCAGAGAAATGGTCTGTAGGGAGGACAGAAGGAGCTTACCTCACCCCAAGGAGGGAGTTCAATAAAGAAGTCCTGGGAAAATTGAAATTTCTAGAACTAATAGCAGAGCTAAACTTCTGCCAAGGTCTTCATGGTGACCAAATTCTCCAGAAGAAGCCCTGGCTGATTCACAGAGACACCCACAGTGAA
Organism: Phyllostomus discolor; assembly: GCF_004126475.2. Lineage (NCBI taxonomy): Eukaryota > Metazoa > Chordata > Mammalia > Chiroptera > Phyllostomidae > Phyllostomus > Phyllostomus discolor. Next base: position 2,595,482 of record NC_040917.2, on the reverse strand, counting down.
GGTCTAGCTGGAGAATGGCGGGGGCGGGGGGCTCCTGTTCTAGCTGAGTTAGTTAATCATGAGTGTAAGTTAATGGCCCACAACACAGCACAAAAGGACACTTGTGGCTACTGTCCTTTCTGGCAGCTCTGGTTGCAGTAGAAAGTGTGGGAATAACAAAGAGCAAGATCGGGTCCTAATGGGCATACTTCTTAATGGCATTCCCATGGGACACAGGTATCGAGACTGTCCGACACTGGATTTAAAACAACTCTGATTACTTCTTACAACTGAATAGGACATTGTGGGAAGACCTCAGAATCAAAGGTAACCGAGGGTAAGTGATGGAAACCAAAATAAATAATCAAATAAAGAAAATGACAACAACACTGATCCAGAAATGGATTAATCTGCCCACAGGCTCACAAGCAGATCCCTAGTCATCAGGGACTCCAGATCAAAGCCCCAGGAGGAAATCACCTCACCCATGGCAGGATGGTTACTGTAAAAGGACAGAAAATGAAAGTGAAACAGGTCAAGTGTTGCTGAGCATGTGTGGAAAGGGGGCCCTTGCACACTCTGGATGGTAGAATCAAATTGTGCTGCCACATGGAAAACAGGATGTAGGTTCTACCTCTCCTCAAAATTTGAATCCCTGCACGATTGAGCCATGCAGCTTCCAGGTGTTCATTCAGTAATAAACACCAGGACTTGGAAGAGGTACTTGCACTACCCTGTTCACTGCAGCATGATTCACGGCAGTTAATATGTAAAAACCACCTCAGTGTCCATCAGTGGGTGAGTGGATGAAGATGGGCTATACACTTACAGCAGAGTATTAGTCAGAGTCAAAGCAGAGGGAATCCTGCCACAAACCACAATGCAGTTGAAACTAGGTGATACTATGTCTGTGAAATAAAACTGCAATGGAAAGGAAGATATTGCATGAGTCCACTTATACTACTAATTTAAGTTAGATTTTATTCCAGCCACATGTGAAGGCCTCAACACCTGGTGTGGTGAAAGGTGACTGTAGGAGATGGGAGATCAGTGGAGTGCCAGGTGCCCTGGAGTCCTGTGCTGGTGGTAGAGACCTGAGAATGGAGGCACCTGGAGGGGACAGCTGCTATCAGGACATCAGGCCTGGTGGTCAATACTGTGCATTAAACGGAACCCAAAGGTGTGTGCTTCCTTGTGTGGAGCCATTCATCCATCAGGGCCCTTCTGACAATGAGGGGACTGCTATTTGGCTCAGAGTACAGCTCCCCACCCAGGAAAGGGAGGAAGGAACAGAAAGTCTCACCAATCACTGTCATCCTGGGGTGGCCTAGTGAGATTTGTTTTCTCTGATCCAGCTCCTTCCATTCTGAGTGATCACTGAGATCACCTGTGTTGATGTCTTTATCACCTGAATGTTATTTACATTGCTGAGTAGAATTCCATTTGTGGATGTTCCCCAGTTGGTTTATTTATTTATTTTTTTAAAATTTGACTTATTTATTTTAGAGAGAAGGGAAGGGAGTGAGAAAGAGAGGGAGAGAAATATCCCATGAGAGAGACACATAAATCAGTTATTTCTCATATCTCCCCAACTGGGAACCTGACCTGTAATCCAAGCATTTGTCCTGACAGGGAATCAAACCAGTGACCTTTCAGTTTGCAGGCTGGGGCTCAATCCACTGAAACACACCAGCAAGGGCTCCAGTTAGCTCATTTTAAAATAACATGACATTTGAGATGTTTGTAACTTCTAACACAAAGAGGCTGCAATATTTGCATATACTTTTGTGTGAACATAGAGTTTATTGTTCTGGAGAAAACACTCTAGGCAGATCTACAAGATGCATGCTAAGTATATATTTAATATCATAAGAAATTAATTATTTTTTGTCAAGAAAGGATAACAGGACACAGGGGCTTGGTGAAGGAGATGTCTTCAGTACCTGCTGACATATTTCCTGCAAATAGACCGTGCTAACTCTCTGTTTATTGTCTTCAGTGAGAATATGAAAAATTAGATTCACAGTGAAGAATAATGAAGTGTCCCTGGATGCAGCTGAGAGCTCTGAGAGAAAACCCCTGCTCCCAAGAGGAAGCCCCTTCCTTCCTGCCCAGGCCCACACCTGCCCCTGGGTTTGTTATCAGTGGTCTGTGGAACCTGAGAGTCCCCTTGAAGCATAACACGTCTGTCCCCCACAGGGAAGTTTGTATCTGGTCTGAGACTGACTTCCTTTCACTGTGTCACTTGCACAGTAATACACGGCTGTGTCCTCAGCTCTCAGGCTGCTCAGCTCCATGTAGGCTGTGTTTATGGACATATCTGCAGTTATGGTGACTCTGCCCTGGAACTTTTGCGCATAGTTTGTTTGAATATTTTCAGGGTCAATTCTTCCTATCCACTCAAGCCCTTGTCCTGGGGACTGGTGAAACCAGCCCACATAGTAATCTGTGAAGCTGTATCCAGAATCCTTGCAGGAAACATTCACTGAGGCCCCAGGCTTTCTCACCTCAGCCCAAGACTGCACCAGATGCACCTGGGGGTTGACACCTGTGGAGAAGAGACAGAAGTGGAGGTAAATACCCCTCAACCATTCCAGGTCCCCTTCTTAACTCAGGTACTGGAGATCCTCTTACCTGTAGTCACTGCCACCAGCTCCAGCTCCAGTCCATGGTGAGGGGCTGTGTGGTAGGACTTCTGTAGGGGAGGCTGTGGCTGTGGGTGATGCTCTTAGCCCACAGACTGACCCATATTTAATCTAGAGTATATCTTCTAATTTCCATATTCACGAGGCAGAGTTTTTCATAGCTGAAAACTTGACTCCACTTGAAAGAAGGTAAAGGACACAAGGGTCATGCTCACAAGGAATCAGAGTGTCTAAGTGCTAATCAGTGCTGGAATGTATGTCTCCCCTTTCAAGTCCCTGAACTCACTACACATGTAGCTCCTCCACTGAGGAACAAACCCCCACAGGACAATAGTCTCATTGAGATCCCACCTTTGAGTGACACAGAGACAACCTGGACTGGTTCTGGACTTTAATGCCTGAATGTCTTATTCCTGGGTCAGTTTATCTTCAAATTGCTGTACCTAGTTTGTCAATAAATCCATCACTATGTCTAGTTCCTTAAATTCCACATCTAAAAAATGTCTTAGAAATACCCACTTTGCCTGTGGTTCTCTATTCTTATCAAATTTTGTAAATAGGATATTTACAGTTATCTCTTGTCCAACACTCATTTTATATATTTTATGAACAGGAAGACCCAGACCCTCAGAAGAAATCCCTTCCAAGATACCTCTGCACCTGGTCCTGTGGTAACAGCCCTGGATTTGTTGGTCCCATGTGCCTTTAGCTATCCAGCACCTGCCCTGAACAGAATGGTCCCACCTGGGCTCACAGGGCATGGGCATCTCAGCGTCTCTGATGCTTAAAAAATGTGTGTGCAGTGTATGAAGAAGACACTGTGATGGATCAAACATGTCAAAAGTGCTTTGTTAAGTTTCATCATGGAGATTTCTCACTGAAAGATACTCCATGATTGGGTATACTAGTGGAAATTGATAGTGATGAGGTTGACACATTAGATGAGAACAATCAGTTATTTATACCACGTAGGTGATAAAATTATTGGTGAAAATGAAAAAGAAGACTTTTTGACCAACCTACCAATTTGAAAATTAACCCATCATGTTTACTCAGCCATACAAAAATATTTCTATTTGTGACAACATGGATGGATGTAGAGGGTATTATGTTGATTGACATAAGTGTGGCAGATATACAGAAGTACACCATGATCTCACTCATATGTGGAATCTAAAGAACAGAGTAAATAAACAAGCAGAATAAAAACAGACACATAGGCCCTGGGAACAGACTAGAGATTTCTAGGGGGGGGAGATATTTGGGAGCCTGGGTGAAAAATGTAAGTGGATAAAGAAGTACAAATCAGTGGTTATGGATTAAACCAGTGATATAAAATACTGCACAGTCAATAATGTTGCAAATACTATGTATGGTGCCAGGTGGGCACTGGATGCATAGGGCAATCACATCACAAATTGTATAAATGTCTCATTATTTTGCTGTAGGCTAGAAGCTCATATAAAATAATATATAGAATGTCAACAGGAATTCAAAATTAGAAAAAGAAAATTATCCCAAATTCCAGGTAGGCTAAGGAAAGTGTGTGGGTCACAGTGTGACAGGCAGGAGGCATGGCTGAATTCAGGACTGTGCTCACACATGTCATCATTATTGGAAAAATTTGGAAAATGCTCCCAGTTTATTAGAGACTCCCATTGAGAATAATGGCCTAGTACTATTCTCTGGGGGATCATAACTCAGTAAACAACCTGGGGGCTGTTAACCAGGACTTATTATAATAATCTGACTTGCTGAAGGGCCTTCCCTATTCCTTCCAGAGATTCAACTCTAAATGGCAAATGCTTCATATCCCCTTGGGGTGTGTGTTGTCAGCCTTGGCATCCACAGAAAGCTGTGTGGGTCCCTCTGCCTCTTTGTGGTGGTGTCACCTACACTTGGTGCTGTCAGCATGATGCCAAGTCTATGACTGTCACAACTGGGGGTCTCTCTTCTCTGGTGTTGGCTTCATACACCTCTGGTGCCTGCCATCAAACAGGCACATGTCCTGCTGCTGACCAGCTTGGACACAGCTGTGTGGTGCTGTGTTGAGTGTTGGGTCCGGCAGAGCCTCTGGTTAGATTCAGTCTGTGTGGGTTAGAGGTTTGACGATTCATTGGAATTGAGCACGAAAGTGTCTGGGAAAGACTTTTCCATTTGTCCTTGTGGGAAAGTTGTCTGTCTTTACAATATACATTTCTAACTCAGATAACTCAGAGATGAGCACAGAATCAGGAATTCAGAGAGGCTGCCTGAGGGGAACTGTTACGGGAAAAGGAAACATCACAGGAAACCAGCACAAATCTCCTGCAACTGTTCCTGTATTCAGAGACTCTCAAGGCCCCCTGATGGTCACAGCCTGGCCTGTTGGCAGGTTTCTCTCTGGCCTCACACTAAGTCCCACTCTCTGAGTGTATCACACAGTGATACACAGCTGTGCCCTCAGCTCTCAGGATGTTCATTTTCAGAGAGGCAGTGCTCTTAGAATACTCTCTTGAGATGGTGAAACTGCCTTTCAGAGATGTGACATACTCTGTTGTATGAGTGTTAGCTTTGTTTCTTATAACACCTATTCACCCCAGTCTTTTCAGAGGCCAGTGGATCCAGGTTGTATAATAGTCACTGAATGTAAACCCAGAGCCTTTTCAGGAGCGTTTCAGAGACCCACAGGCTGTCTCAGCCCCTCCCCCCTAGACTCCACCATTGCCACTCACACTGGACATCTACAGGCAAGTTATTCCCTTTAGGAGTGGCAGAGTACACAAAAAATCAAATCCCCAGATTCTTTATAATGTTACCATGTAAAAGCAGCAGAGCAAGTGCCCATCTCAGCTAAAACTTCACTATGCTTCTCCTGTGTTAACTGCAGCAGTGGATGCAAACTGCAGAGCCCTGGGGCCTTGAGCTGCTCTCCCAGAAGTGCAGGGAGAGAGGTGAGGCTGGGTTTATCAGCACATGGGGCACCTCATTTGCACTTGCCCCTCCCATAATGGACAGAGAAGTGAAGAATCTTGGTTAGGACCCCCACTCAACTCAAAGGGACAAGCATCATTGCTGAGATAGTGGAAACTTTATAAGAGGCTGATTAGTCTGAGTCCTTTAGGCTTATCATTGTTGATAATTTCTGCCATCAGTTTAATGCAATGCAATTTACAGTGATATTACACATGCACAGTGTGTCAGGCTATTCAGCTCAGAACAAATTCTCTGTCTGACTTTGTCCATGTGTTGACATGCAGAGAGAAGTTCCTCCCCATCATTTTCCTTCCAGGTCTGAGGGCAGTGGGCACTACAAGGGCTACTCTTTGTGCTTTCAACACAGAATCTGTGCCTAATGTTCATCTGTACACTCAGAGTCCATCAGTTTTGAGAAAGAAAGTGGGGAGAAGGAACAAACAAATGTTGAACACTTTAACTGGCTGGGCATACTCTGCACTTAAGCTGTTATCCTGCTGTTCCCAATGGCTTACCAACTGTCACGCCAAGTGACTGAGGTGCTCACAGCACAAGAATTATTCACCTGTGAGGGATTACTATGATTCTAATACTACACTGTCATTAATATATACAAACTCAGGGAAGTTTGAAAAGTGACATTCTTAATTGAAATGATCAAACCTAACTGAACCCTCAAATCCCCTTGACTAAAGCTCCTCCTGAGTGGTGTTAATGTCCACACCTTCAAGGACATTAGCCATGTCCCTGTGATGTGGTGACTGGGAAGACCATGCCTTTATAGATCTTACCTCCAGTGAAACCTGGTCCTGGCTCCATACTGATGTGGTACATAACAAAAAGGTTCATTCATTATGCACTCTTCTAATGCTTCCTTATTATTATGTGTGTTTAGGAGACTCCCATAGCCTTCAACCAGGATTTTTTGTCTGTGGAAGAAAATGCCAAAGAGAATATGCCCTTGAAAATGACTGGGAAGACACCCATGCTGTACATTCCACAACAAATACAGCATTGGATTTCCATGGAGTCAGCCCTTGTGCTCATGTCACACTGGCATGCTATTCACTTCTGGGTGCTGTAACAAAGTACCATGGAACAGGTCATTGGACAACAGGAATTGATTTCTCACAGATATGTAGGTGGCAAATCCAAGAATTGATATTGGCAGTTTTGATGAATGGTGAGAATCTGCTTCATAGGTGGCTGTTTGCTTTGATCTGAGAGGATGGAAGGGAAGGCAGATTCCTTAGTCCTCTGTGGCAAAAGCCCTAATTTTGCTGATGAGAGACCCACCCCAGGACCATCACTTGTGTTAAGGCCACACATGTCATGAATCTCAAATTTTAATATGTGAGTTTTTGAGTGACAAAATAGCCACCCATAGCAACACCAAATAATCAAATGATGACCCCTTCTGCTTGGAAGGATTCTTTAGCAAACATCCTCAAACTGAGCATCCCCATTATCCTGTGAAAGCTTCTCATATTTGCATGCAGAAAGGGGATGCAAGTCATTCAGAACAAGCTGATGACCTTGTAAGAGTGAACATGTCCCACCTTAGAGTTTGAACTAAGATGCCTATAGAATTTATTGCTATTTCCCTTATTGCTTACCTGTAACCATTATTACCACTTTCAAGGGTCCAAATTTGTTTTCTACCCATGGTTGTTTGTTGCCCTGTGTTCTCACTTATGACCCCTACGTGTTCAGTGAAATAAGTAGTCAGGGTCTAGTTTTTGATGTTTGATGCTGACATGTTAGAGCTCACCCATCTCTCTTCTCCTGTGCACAGGTGTGAAATCTGTAGAGAAAGTGGTGATTCTATAGTCTGATGCAGGTGGGAGATTAAAACCATAAAAATCCCTCCTGTGGACAGGACCTTCTTCAAACTTGTCACAGATGAACAATAAGGAGGCCCTGAATGGGCCTCCTTACCTGACATGACTCACTCACTCCTGACTTTCTGAAAAACCTGCACTGCTCTCAACAGGCTCCTTCATGAAGTGGAAAACTTTTTTCATAGCCCTTCTATGTGTGTGACATCATCAGCCTGGGCATCCATACCAAGCTATGGTAGGGGTCACTCTACATGTGCAACTGCTATTGGCGTCATGAACATGGGGTAAAGTCAATGACCATCACCTCTGGTGTCCATTGTCCATCAGACACATGTCCTAATGCTAGGTGACTTGGACTCTGAGCTGTGTTGGGCCTGGGCTGCACTAATGGGTCCAGTGGAATGTCTTGTTGTATTTAGCTGATGGGAACCATGAAGTTTTGATGATTTATTGATGATTCGTTAGCATAAGGCTAAGCAAATGTATTTGACTCTCTGACTTTGGAGCATATGAGAATATTGGCCTCCTGTGAAAACAAGTCTCTGCAATTCAGACACTGAAGAGATCACCACAGAATCATGAAGGTTGATAGGATTTCAGAGCGAAACTACTGTGTGGAGTCAAAGGCACACCTCCCAGGAAACCAACAGTTAACCTGCATCTGCAGCTGCTCCCTAACTGTGTCCTGTGCTCAGTGTGCCCTGATAACCCCCTGTTGTACTGAGCATCCTCTGCAGTTCAGTCCCTTTTGTCTCCCTCAGGGAGGTTTGTGTCTGGGCTCATACTGACTTCCCTCTCTGTGCCTCTCACACAGCAATACAGGGCCATGCCCTCAGTTCTCAAGCTGTTTATTTGCACACGGAGCTTGTTCTGGGCATTGTCTTTGGAGATGGTGAATCTACCCTTCACAGAGTTGGCATAGTATGTACTACCACCACTACTGCTAATTACTGAGACCCACCCCAGCCCCTTCCTGGGAGGCTGGTGGACCCAGATCATTAATTATTTACTGAAGGTGAATACAGAGGTCACACAGGAGAGTCTCAGAGACCCCCATGCTGCACCAAGCCTCCTCCAGACTCCAACAGCTACACCTCACACTGAACTCCTGAAAACACAAAGATATCAGGTCAGGAAATTGTCACCCATCCAGTATTTCCCTCAGTCCTATACATTCACATACTCAATATTTCTCATTCTCCACAAATTACCTTCTGGAATCACAACAAGGAAAATTCAACTGATCCCAAACTCCATGGTGAGAGGTATGTGTTCTGTCCTGAGCAGGAACTGGAGACACCTGGGAATCTGGGTCTGGGCTCCTGTCTCAGAGCTGCAGGGTCAGGACGGGGCTGCTTTTCATGAGCAGAGGGGCCCTATTTGCATGTCCTCCTACTATATAAGGATCTCTCTCATTGGACGGCCACATGAAGGACATGGTTTCAAAATGTGGCATTTCCAATCATGCATGTCTGTTAAGAATTACCCTCCCCCAGTCTTGCCCAATTTGGATCAGTTGGTCAGAGTGTTGTCCTGTAGCCAAGAGGATGTAGTTTTGATCCTATATTTGAGTGCATGTGATTCCTAGTCTGAGCATGTATGGGAAGCCACCAATCAATCTCTTTCTCTCTCCTATTTTTCTTTCTATAAAAGCAATGAAAAATGTCATCCGATGAAGAAAAAGTAGGAATGAAAACAAAATAATTGCTTCCAACATTTAGTTCTGTGCCCTCTCCTATGATCCAGCTGAACCAGGATATGGGAAGACAACCTAGGAGAGTAAAATGGCATAAGTGGAGAGGGATTTAAAATGAGAGATGCCTTTGAGAGCGCCCAGTAATGAACTCACCAAGAGAATCCAACCTTCATGGCCAGAGGAGGCTCATGTTCAGCAGACAAGAATTTTCTCCTGAAACAATTTCCCCTACAAAGGGATCAGAGTATGAACTAAAAACAGTGTGACCATAGAGCACATGGACCCAGTGTTGGAGGAGGTGGCTCCTCTGTGTGGATCACTGGGAGACAGAAGCATGAACTCTACAGAGAAACAGACAGTGCTCCCTGATCATGTTTCTTCAGTGGAGTTCAGTGCTTAATGTCTGACAGCTTAACTGTCTCATTTTTTTTCTAGACTCTGTAGTGAAACCAGGTACCAATGCTAGAGACACAGAAGAAACTCAGTCGTGACCAGATCTGCTTAGGAGATGATGTAGGTAGAGATTGGGGAGTATATATGTTTAAAATTCGGTAATTTCATTATGGGAAACCTTGATGCAAGTCCTTAATACAAAATGAGAGTTAAGTAACATGTCACTGATAAGAATGTTATGTTCTTTATTCATTCATTAAAGGATAAAAAATCATTCAAGTAAGCTCCCATTACTGAAGCTGGTGGATTTAACTTGATATAAACAGTTTATCCTTGGAGGTTCGGCCTTAGGTTCACCATCAGGACCTGTGTTTGTGCACATGTGACATAGCTGTAATCAGAGAGCAGGGCATGAAGTAGGTTTGGGCCCCCTGGTGTGTCAATGGTTAATTTCAGAAGAACCACCCACTCCCTATCATGGTACCTATCCACATATGCATTGGAGCCTTGGTAGTGCTACCTCCATAGCCACACATGATGAGCACACACTGAACTTGAACCCAGTGTTATCAATGTGTGAACTTGAACCCAGTGTTAGCAATGTGTGCCAATGTGTAAATGGCAAAAGGAACTCCATCCATGGGGACACATTAGCATGAATGGTGAGTGAAGCTCATCTGAACTGACACACCTACAGGACTGTCATTCCTCTGTGCTGTGATTTTCCTAATTGTTTTATCAGTTTGATTTCTCACCATTTTTTCTGAAAGAGCCACACATAACATCTGGACTTGGTCAGATAATAAAACACTCACTTGAAAATGTGTCCATGTTCCAGGTTCCAGGTGAGGCCCACACACCTGTGTGGTGCATCTTGCAGGTAGGTGTCATGACTAAATTCCAAGACTGGACTCACAGTTGTTTAGTCTATGTCAAGGGGATTCGTTTCAAACCTTCAATTTATTCAAGTCTCTCATTGAGAACCTGAACCTGATAGCATTTATTGATGGATCACACATCAATATTAAATCTGGAGGTTGGTGACCAGGACTAGGGTAATTGCAGAACCTTAGTAAGTATCCATTCCTCCACTTGATGTAAAATAAGACCAGGCTTCAGAGGGCACTGAAGATCCCAGGTCTTGTCAATCAGGATGAGAACAGGAAGCAAACAGAGGTCTGAGGAGCAGTGTATGAGTTCTATTCTTTGCCACAAAGTGGGTTCTCTCATCTGTGAGAAACCCCATCACACGCACAACTGAGGACTCTGGAAGCACTCACCCATCCTGGGGAATGGAATAATGTGAGGGTGGAACTCAGTGAAAAAGCTAGTATGGAAGCTAAGATAATGCTGTAGTAACTCATTGTGCGGATGAGCAGACTTAACCAGGGTAAGTATCCCATTTGAGCCCTAGAAGGATATATGGAAAGAAATCCAAAACAGTTGCTGTGAAAGGTCAATGTTCAACTCATGATTTTAGTTAAAAAATAATGGAAGACTTTATAGTTGTTCATCTTACTCAAATATTTGATATCACAAGAAAGGTATTTTTGGAATCAGATAATTTCAAACAAATCCTGTTAAACCCCTCTATTAAACTGTGCATGTGGGATAGACACACGGGTTTTATCTGCAATCAATGCTGCAGTGATAACTTCCAAAGACAGAGGAGGTTGTTTCCTGCACCTGTGTTACCAGAGACAGAAACTCCTCAGCAGCTGTGAAGGTAAGACCTGTCCAGAGACCAGGCCTCAAGGGGCCTTTAAACCATTTAGATGATTTCATCCAGCTTCACTGTCCATGGGGAGTGAATATGTTGCATTTCTTGTGCAGGTGTTTCTTTGATGCCTAGGGGTCATCCCCTGACAAACCTGACTGCCTGTTCAGTTGATAGAAGCTGCTTGAGCTTGCATTTTCCCACTTGTTCATTCAGGGAGGGAGATGCTCACAGTAGAGCATGATCACAAAACAGTTCTGTGCAGTGTGGCCAGGGCTCCTACACTCATGGTCACAACCACTCACAATCTCTGCAAAGGCTGAAAAAGCATTTTTACATAAAACTTATTTAAAGCCTCAGAAACCCTGAACACTTGAGTCCCAAACTCCTCCCACTACCACTGGTGACCTGTTGTTCTCTTCCCAGGACACATCAGTTGTCCTCTGTGACATGGGAACTAGAAGAACCATGTAGTCAGTGACGTTCACTCACAGCTGCCCTCCACCCTACTGCATTTAGACAGGAAAATCATGAAAACGGTCCCTATTTTATTCCACTTTCTGAATCTGGTTAGATTCAGCTGAGGTGGGTCAAGATGTTTGATGTGTCATTTGAACTGAGCACAGGAGTGTCTGAAAGAGACTCTTCATATTGTTCATGTGAGAGTGTTGCCTTTGCAGCATATATTTCTGACTCAGAGACTTCAGTGGTGAGCACATAATCAGGAACCCAGAGACGATTTCTGAGGGAAACTGTGAAAGGGGTAGAAACCAGAAGAAAACTGGCCCAAAACTTCAGGTGCACCTGCTGCTGGGATGGCACTCAGGTACCCAGAGCACCACTTAGTGGTTGAAGCTCCTCCCACAGGTAGGTTCCTGTCTGGGCTCACTCTAACTTCTCTTGACCATGTGTCTTGCAAGTAATACACAGCCGTGTCCTCAACTCTCAGGCTTCCCAGCTCCACATTTGCTCTGCTCATGGCTGTGTCTGTGGTCATGGTGACTGCCCTGGGACCTCTGTGCATAGATCACAGCACTCTATTGAGGATAAACTTGGCCCATCCACACTGCTCTTTTCCTTGGGCCTGCCGCACCCAGTGCATAGCATACATGGTGAAGGTGTATCCAGAAGCCTCACAAGAGACCTTCACTGAGGCACCAGGTGTCCTCAATTCAGCACCCACCTGTACCAATTGAACCTGAGCATGGACATTTATGAAGAGCCTTCAGGAGTGGGAACAAATAGATGTTCACTGACCCTGCTCCACTCCTCCACTCAAGAACTAGGAAGCCCCTTACCTCTGGCAAGTGCCATCAGGAGGAGGACTGTCCAGACCCAGTTCATGGTGAGGGGCTGTACCCCAGAACTTCTGTAAGGGACGGTGTCTGTGAATGATGCTCAGGGAACAGAGAGATGCACATTTAAGCTAGTGTACCTCTTCTCATTTGCATATGTATGGGGTAGAGTGTTTCATACCTGAAGACTTGGCCCCACCTGAGAGAAGGTTGAGGACACAGGGGCAATAATCCAGGGGACTCTGAGGGTCCAAGTCCTACACAGTGTTGTAGGATATGAGTCCCCTGGCAGATCTCTGAGCTCTGTGCTGATACAGCTCCTCCCCCCCCTCGAGCAACAAACTCCTGCAGGGCATGCTTGTCATTGTGCACCCACATTTGAGAGACATGGAGACATCCTGGACCAATTCTGGGTTTCAATGTCTGAATGTCTTATTCCTGAATCAGCCTGTCTCCTAAATTTTTCACCAAGTGAGTTAATAAAACCAACCCTCAATGTAATGCCCTGACTTCCAGAAACTTCCTTAGGAACACTGGGTTCTTTAATTCTCTGGGCACAGAGAACTGACTTTACAAAACCCCAGTGACTCTGTAGGAAACGTCATAGCCAGGGCTCTGTGAAGCCACCAGGAAGCTTCTTCCCTGTACCTGCCAGATGCACTGACACAGCCAACAACCCTGACCCGTGAAACTCTTGGGGGATTTTTGGGACCTCTGCCATCCTCAGTTTCTTCTGGTGGAATGTACCACCTGAGTATCCCTGCATGTGGCCTAAAACCCACTGTAATTTTACTGCTAAATGAATGAAAAACACTCTTCATGCACTGGCTGGTGTAGCTCAGTGGATTGAGCACGGGCTGTGAACCAAAATGCCTCATGTTCGATTCCCAGTCAGGGTACATGCATGGGTTGCAGGCCCTGACCCCCCAGCAACCGCACATTGATCTCTCTCTCTCTCTCTCTCTCTCTCTCTCCCTCTCCCTCTCCCTCTCCCTCTCCCTCTTTCTCTCCCTCCCTCCCTTCCTTCTTTATAAATAAAAAAAATCTTAAAACAGAACACTCTTCATGATGATTTTCTTGGTAATGCACACCAGATCTTTCTTTTCTGCTGTACCTATACCTTGGGCAGTGCCCTCAGGGGATTTAGGTCATGGTGTGTCTTTCTAGGTGAGATCATCTCTGTGCCTGATACCCAAGATTTGTCTATGCTTGGTGCTCCATCCATATGGTTATCTCCCCTTCTGACCTTATACTCCATGGACCTCAGACTCCATATCCCACGTGGAGAATGGAGACAGACTCACTGCTCACTGACCCACATCCTCACCTCTCAGTCCCTGCAGGAATCACAATCTCCTCCTGAACCTGTTCAGGATTCTTGTTCAGCCCTCCTGGACGTCTCCACACTGAGCAAGGCATCATGGGTGATAATTCAGACACCACTGGCCATTACTCAGACTCCCTTTCAAAGGTATTCTCTAGGTTCAGTCATGGAGCAGCAATGGTGATGTTCCTCATGTGGTCTCCACATCCTCCAAATCCAGCTGTCCAGCAAACACTGAGTTCTTCCTTAGTTCTGGGGACAGGAAAGAACATCTCTTTCAGTTTTCACTGTTTGGTGAATGTCACAGGTGGCTCCTATGGAAGAGAACCCTGAGAACATTCCTATTTTTAGGACCATGGATCAGTGGTGGATTAACAAGGATGTGTCAGTTATGTGCCCACTACATTATTTGAGTCACTGCATATATACCCTCTACATCCATCTTTTTTCATAATGTATTATAACATTGGAACCTGCATCAAGCAAGCATTCTTTCTAAGCAAATGCCCACAGTAATCTTACTGCTAGAATTAATCTGTATGATTTCAATAAATACTCATGAAGACACGTTGCAGCTGGTTATTGTACAATACCAAGATGGAGAAAAAATTTTAAAAATCAATCACCGAGGATCCTAATCCTGTGCCATGTGATCAGCTTTGACTGGTGAAGCTGTCTCAGTGAGCTCTGACAGCACACAGTTCTTCTCTATTCATCCTCAGGGGTCTTCCCTGAGTCTACATGAGCCTCAGAGGTTTTCCATGGGCCTCACTGGTTAGAGAACAGGGAATGTCAGGTAATAGCTTTTCAAATTTTAATAGGACATGAATTAATGTGATTCTCCTGTTTGTTTACTGATGACAGATTGAATTTACATTTATATGGAATTGATGCTCATAGTACAGACTGAAAATGTCTCAAAGCCTATGAGCTGTGGTTTCAGTCAGCCGACCCAGGAGAGCTGTTGCTGTCACTCAGCCTGGTCTATAGGCTGACAACCAAGGTGCCCAGGGCAGAAGAAATGATGTGTACCAGCTCTAGAATCTAGCACATAGACAGGAAGGGGTTAATTTCCCTCAAGGGTTTGTTTCAGTCAGGACCTTAGTGGAATAAAGGGTGTCCATTCTCACTGGGGCAAACAATCTGCTTTTCTCAGCCACCATTTCCAAGGTAAGTTCACCTGGAAACACACTGGACAACCCCATGAATAACTATTAGCCAAATGTTAGACAACTGTTGATCTAGTCAAACTAACACAAAACTGACAATCACAATAGAGCTACTTAGGGGAAGAGTCCCAAGGCAGAGATAATATGCACCTGTCCAATGCATGCAGATAGAGGTGAACCAAGCACTTTAGACTCATTGTGGTGGTTCCTTTCTTAGATACCTACGTGTTGAATGTCAGGTGGAGAGGAAGCTCCCTGTCAGAGATGAAACAAAACCTTAATTAGCCTCCCTGTGCCCTGTTCCTGCAGAACCTGCGGGCCCTGAGCGCCCCCTGGTGTTTCAAGAACCACCTACAAGGAGGTTTTTGCCTGGGCTCACACTGACTTCCCCTCACTGTGTCTCTAGCACAGTAATACAGAGCAGAGTCCTGGGCTCTCAGGCTGTTCATTTGCAGATAGGCAGTGCTTTGGGAGTCGTCTCTTGAGATGGTGAATCTGCCTTTCACAGATGCAGCATATTCTGTTGTGTGACTGTTAGCTTTGTTTCTAATAAACCCTACCCACTCCAGTCCCTTTCCTGGTGCCTGGCGGATCCAGTGGATGTAGTAGTCACTGAACGTGAATCCAGAACCTTTGCAAGACAGTCTTAGAGACCCTCCAGGCTGCCTCAGGTCCCCACCAGACTCCACCAACTGCACCTCACATCGGACACCTGCAGACAAGAGAAATTCATTAGTACTGGACACACACACACACACACACACAATTCCCCAGTTTCTGTGCAACATTACCATGTAAAAGCATCAGGACAAGTGCCCAGCTCAGCTCCAACTTCATGGTGCTTCTTCTGGGTTAACTGCAGCAGTGAATGCAAACCTTACAGACTCAGGGGCTTGAGCTGCTCTCCCTGAGGTGCAGGGACAGCAACTTGTCTCAGTTTATCTCTAAGTGGAGATGCCCATTTGCATGAACTCCTCCCCTTGGTGTCAAATAAGTCAAGTGCCTTGGTGATGGTCCCCACTTCACTAAAGGGAAAAACACACTCACTGTGACAGTGGAGAGTTTTATGACAGGCTAGTTAGTCTGTGTGCTATAGAGTTATTGTCGTTGTTGCTAATTTCTACCATTGGTCAGTTTAAAACAATTTAACTCACAGTGATATTCTACATGCACAGTGTGCCATACAATTCAGCTCAAAACAAATCCTTTGTATGACAATTGTCCATGTTTTGATATGCAGAGTGAGGTTCATCGCCATCATCAGCCTCCCTGGCTGAGGGCAGTGGGCACTGCAAGGTCTGCTCTCTTCTTCTTTCAAGACAGAATCCGTACCCATTGTGCATCTGTGCACTGAGAGTCCATCATTGTGGAGAAAGAGAGTGGGAAGAAGGAACCAACACATGTAGAGTGTTTTAACTACCCTGGGCACACTCCGGGCTCAGGCTCTTCACCTACCTCCAGCCAATTGCTTAACAAGTGTCACATCAAATGACTGAGGTGCACACAGCACACTAATAATTATTCATGTAGGTGTTACTAAAATCTAAATTCCATGCTGTCATTATCACATACAATCTCTGGGATGTTTGAAAAATGGCATGCTTAGTTAAAATCATTAAACTTACATAAACCCACAGTCCCACTTGGTCAAGGCTACACCCAGGTGGCATTCATGCCCAATCTTCAAGTGCACAGCAGTCATGTCCCTGTTACCTGGTGACTGGAAGAAACATGCATTTTACCCCCAGTGAAATGTGGACCTTCCTCCATGCTGATGTCATCAGTGCTGAAAGTGTTCATGGACTACACCCATTTCTAACGCTGCCTTCCCACTACCTCTGTTTAACAACCTCCCATGACCTTCAACCAGGGAATGTCTCCTGTAAAAGAAAACACTAGGGGAAAACTGCCCTAAAACCTCTCTGGAGGGAAAACAATTCTGTGATTTTTACAACACATATGGTAGCTAAATTCCAGGGAGCCAACCCTTCTGTTCATGTTACACTGCAGTCCTAATCCATTTTGGGTGCTGTAACAAATTAAAATAGATGGGACCATTGGCCAATTATGTACATTAATTTATCATGAATATGACAGCAGGGATTCCAATAATACAACCCAGCAAATTTGACCACTTCTAAGAATTCACTCCTAGGGGACTTTTGTTTGCTGTAGTCTCAGAGGGTGGATAAAGAAAAGGAACTCCCTCAGTCCTTTGTTATAAAGGCCCTAATCCCATTCATGAGAGCTGCACCTGAAGATGGAAGCTCATCCCAAGGCTCCACCTCCTAACACAGCCACAAGTGCCTCAGGTTCTATTGTGTTGATATTTGAGAGACACGGATAGAAGCCCAGAACAAGAAGGAATGGGTCAAATCAGGATTCCAACCTGTTGGAAGACTACTCCAGCAGATCTCTGCAAACTGAGTATCCCCATGAACCTATTTATGGAAGCTTCTCATCTTTGGGAGTAGAAAGGGGACCCAAGCCCATTAGAAAAAAACAAAGAAACAAAAAAAAACAAAAACTGAAGGCCTCGCAGGATGGGCAGTTTCCACCCTAGACCTTAAACTAAGACATTCATGTAAGTTATCATGTTCCCTTTATTGCTTACATATAGGCCATTATTCTCATTTTCTAGGGAATAAAATGTTTGTCTACCCATAAGGAAAGGTTAGCTCTATGTTCTCCCTCGTGTTTCCTAGGTGTTCAGTGGAATAAGTAATCGAGGTGTAGTATTTCATG
This sequence comes from Phyllostomus discolor, assembly GCF_004126475.2. NCBI lineage: Eukaryota > Metazoa > Chordata > Mammalia > Chiroptera > Phyllostomidae > Phyllostomus > Phyllostomus discolor. The sequence goes on along the minus strand of NC_040917.2, from coordinate 2,577,723 downwards.
TTTGATGCTGGCATGTTATGATTCACCCTTCTCTCTCCTCCTGTGAACACCATGGAGGAAATGTGTACAGAAAGTTGGGATTCACAGTAGATTGACACAGGTGGGGGATTGAACCCACACAAGACCCTCTCATGAGCAGGACCCTCCTCAACTTTGTCACAGATGAACAATAAGAACCAGAACCAAACTACTTACCAGGAGTGAACCAGCCATTTCTGAGTTGCTGAAGCCAGCCCTGCTCTAAATGGGATTCACAGTGAAGTGACATTTTGAATGTTTCTCTGTGTGTGTGAACTCATAAGCCTGGGCATCTGTACCAAGGTACAGTGGGGACACTCTACCTTGGTGTGATGTCAACTGCTATTTGTGTAATGAACCTGGATTCCAGTCAATGACCATCACTCTCAGGGGCCTTTGTCCTCTGCACTGGGCTCACACACATCTGGTGTCTGCTGTAAGCATGAATGTGTCTTGATGCTGGCCAACTTGGACTCTGACCTGTGTGGGGCTCGGCTTCAGTGATGGGTCCAGCATAGTCTCTGGTTGTAGTCAGCTGATGTGGGTCAGAACAACTGATTATTTATTAGGGCAGGGGTAAGTAAAAATATGTGGCTCATTGTCTTGGTAAATGTGAGAAAGTTTTTCTCCTGTTATTGCATACCTCTGTAACTCAGATATTTAAGAGGTCAGCACTGAATCATGAGGGAAGGGAGGCTCCCAGAGGGAAACTGTTGTGTGGTAAGTTAACCCCACACCTCCAGAAAAACAGAGCTTAACATACAGCGGTGATCCTGGGGTGACCCTGTATTCAAAGTGCCCACAGCGCCCCCTACAGTTCAGCTCTCTCTTCTCCTGGAGGAAGGTTTGTGCCTTGGCTCACACTGTCTTGCCCTCGCAGTGTTTCTTGCTCAATAATGCAAGGCCCTGTCCTGGGCTCCCAGGCTGTTCATTTTCAGGTATAGATCGTTCTGTATGTGGAGTCTGGAGATGGTTACTTTGCCCTTCACAGAGTTGTCATATTAGGCTGTACCACCATTACTATTAATGACAGAGACCCACTATAGCCCCTTCCCTGGAGCCTGGCTGGACCAGGGCCTATTGTAGATACTGAAGGTGAATCTAGAGACCATGTAGGAGAGTCTCAGACACCTCTCAGGCTGCACTGAACCTCCTCTACAATCCACCAGCTGCATTTCTCACTAGACACCTGCAAACCCAAAGATGTCAGGTCAGAAGAGTCACTGGTCCACTGTTTCTCACAGTCAGATCCACTCATACACTCAATGTCCCTAATTCTCCACAAATTAACTGTTTTAAGAGTAACAAGGAAAACCCAGCTGAGCCCAAACTCCATGGTGAGTGGTCTGTGTTCTGCCCTTAGCATGGAATGGGAACACCTGAGAATCTAGGCTGAGATCCTGTCCCAGAGCTGCAGGGTCAGGAATGGGCTGCTTTTCATGAGCAGATGGGCCCTATTTGCCTGCCATCTACTGTATAGTGATACCTGGGCCTGGACAGTGACATGAAGGGCATGATCCCAGAGTGTGACCTGCCTAAGGATTCATGTCTGTTTAGAATTTCTCCTCACATCTGACCCTGTCCATCCCCACTGACTCAAGTGCTCCAGGAAGTCCCATGATCTGCAATAGTGCATTTTCTTAAAAAGAGGAATTTAACATGAGAGATATATTTGAACATTGCCAGTAATATACACACCAAGAGAAATTAACTCTCATAACTAGAGGGAGAATTAAAAGCTCAGGAGTTTTGTGTTCAGGTGACGGGAATTTTCATCTTACCATGTTTCCTTTACAAAGCAGAGTGTAAGCTAAGAATGGAGTGCGACCCTAGGGCACATTGACGAAGTGTTGGAGGAGGTGGGATACCTGTGTGGGTCATTTGGAGACAGAAGCAAGGACTCTACAGAGAAGCAGACAGTTTTCCCAGGTCGTTTTCCTTCAGTGAATGTTGGTGCTCAATCTTCGGCAGCCTCACTGCCTCATTTAATTTTATTCTGTAGACTCTGGAAAATCCAGGTTCAAACACTGGGGACATGGAAGAAACTCAGTTATGACTATGCCTGCTTAGGTTTGAATATAGGTTGAGGTGGGCAGGGAATATTAAAGTACAGATATTTGATTATGGAAACTTTTTATGCCAATCACAAATATGAAATAACAGATATATGTAAACTTATTGATATGAAAATCAATATTTTTATGTATCCATTGGTTATTCAAGGTGAATTAATCATTCAAATAGCCTTCCATTTTTCCAGCTGGCGGATGTAACTTTTTATAAACTGATCATCATCTGTGGTTCAGCTTTATGTTCAGCATCAGGGTCTGTGTCTGTGTGGACATGTGGCAAACCTCTATCTAATCCTGGAGCAGGAGAGGGCAAATGTAGTGGCCCTCTTGTTCATGAATAGTTAATTTCAGAAGAACCATCTTCTCTCTCTCAGAGTCCCTCTTCTTGTCTGCATTGGGCCCTTGGTACAGCTGCCTCCATGACCATACATGATGGGCATCCACTGAACTTGAACCTGATGTGCAGTGTGTATCGATGTAAGAATGGGAAAATGAACTCTGTACATTAAGGGTGAATTAACTTCATCTGAGCTGATACACATTCAGGATTGACATTTCATTACATCGTGATGTTCCTCATTGTTTAATAAGTTTAATCAGTTCAGTGTATCTTCCTTTCTCCTGAAATAGCCACACATACCATCTGAAGTCACTCAGATAAGAAAGTACTGGCTTGAAAATGTACCCTTGTCCCAGGTTTCAGGTAAGCTCTACACACCTGTGTAGTGTACCTCAGACAGACAGGGGCCATGACTAAATGTCTCAGTTTGGCTCACAATTGTTTAATGTCTATCAGGGGAAATTCTGTTTAAACCTACAATTTATTAGAGACTCTCATGGAGAATCTGAACTGGTTATTTTTTGATGAATCACATATCAGTATTAACCCTACAGGCTTGTAACCAGGACATACTATCATGATAGAACTTTCCATCAGTACCCATCCTTCCATCTGATGTAAAATCAGCACAAACATCAGAAGGCACTGCAGTTCTTAGGGCTTGTACGTCAGGACAAGACCAGAAAAGAAACAGAGGTCAGTGTATGGATTGGAATTCTTTGCAAATAAAGTGAGCCCTCATGTTTCCCCTAATCTCAATCATATGGACAGTTAAGGAAATATGGAAACGTTCATCCATCATGGAGACTGGAATAAGGCGAGGGTGGGGGTCAATTCAGAAACATATGGCATGAAATCTAAGAAGATGCTGTGATAAATCATTATTACAAAAATAATCAGACTTAAGCTATATTATATCCCATCTGAACTCTCAAAGGATGTTATCTAGAGAGGAATCTAAAGTCAATAGCATAATACGCCCATGTCTAGCCTATGACTTCATGTAAAAATGTAGAAAACTTATAACTCTACCTCACTTAGATATGTGGTTTCTCAAGGCAGCTGGCTGTTGCATTAGATAATTCCAAATTAATCTTGTTAAAATCCCCTTTCAAACTGCATGCATGGGGTAGACACACTGGTATCATCTTCAATCAACACTGGTGTGAAAACTCCCAAAAAGATTGGAGGTTGCTTCCTTCTCCTCTATTAGCAGACACAGCAAATCCTGGGCCAGTGCTGAAAATCAGATTGGACCAGGGAGAATCATCAAGAGCCCTCTGAACAATTTCTTCCAGCTCCACCATCAATGTGGCATGAATAAGTTGTACTAATACTGAGTGCATTTCGGTGATGCCTGGAGGTAATTCCCTGACATAGTGTGTGTTGCATTCATCTGGTAGTAGCTGCTTGAATTTGCATTTCCCCCTCCTGCACATGCAATCATGGAGGTCCTTACCATATAGCATTACCACAAAACCAGTGCTGTGCTGTGTACCCAGGACTCCCAAAACTTCATGGTCCCCACCAACTACAATCTCTGAAGAAAATTAAAAACAACACTTTTACATAAAATAATTAAACTTGAGAAACCCTAAACCCTGGCTGGCATAGCTCAGTGGATTGAGCGTGGGCTGCGAACCAAAGTGTCACAGGTTTGATTCCCAGTCAGAGTACATGCCTGGGTTGCAGGCCATGACCCCCCACAACTGCACATTGATGCCCCCCCTCCCTCCCTTCCCTCTCCAAAAATAAATAAATAAAGTCTTTAAAAAAAGAAACCCTGAACTGCCATGTTGAAAGTTCCTAAAAATATTTCTGGTGGACAATCCTCTTCAAATCAGGACACACGAGTCATCCCTGTGACATAGGAATGGAAGGAATGATGTTGTCACTGACTTTCACTCACAAATGGACTCTTCCCTGCTGCATCCAAGTGGGAAAATAGTGAATATGGATCATGTTTATACCCCCTCCTGTCATCCATATATTAAAGGTACCTTTCTAGTGCATTCTAACATGCTCTGTGGTCTTCCATCAGTGAGTTCCATCTGTTGCAGTGAATGTGACAGAAAACTTTCTCATGGACCTCATTGGAAAGAATGTGGAAAGAATCTAATCAGGTGTTTCAGCAGCAAATGGAGCACAGAAACTCCTTAGATTTCTTCTTTGGATTTAGTTTTTTGTGCAAGGAATCACACAAAATCCCAACCAATGGGAAGGACAGTTTAAAAGGGCTCCTTAAACTGATGATTCTCATAGATCCTGGGGAAGTGTCTCATCTTTGGCAGCAGAAAGCTGAGCTAATATTTCAAAAACCTTTGATAAATAAGAGATATTGCCAAAAACAATGGTCCAAGATCCATTCTAACTCCATCATCATCATCATCATCACCATCATCATCATCACCATCATCATCATCATAGTCTTCATTATCTTTATCTTAATCTTCGGCATCATTTGGTAACTTAAAATCATTATTTTCATTTTGTGTAGACATGGTGGTTGTTCACATATAAAGATCGTTTATTTCATTTTTGTTAAGTTTATGGTACTTAAGTGTAATTGGTATTTGTATTTTACTTTATTTTAATTTTGCTGACATCTGAAGGCATATTTGATGAATGCTCTATACCCCCTTGGGGCATGTGTCTGCCATCAGCGTGGGCATCCACACCAAGCTGTTCTGGTACCTTCTGCTCAGTGGGGCTTCACCTACACTTGGTTCTGTGAACATGATGTCATGTGAGTGACAGTCACCACCAGCGGTCTTTGTTCTCTGGCATCGGGTCCACACATCTCTGGTGCTCACTGCCCAGCATGTAAGTGTCCTGCTGAAGCTAGCTTAGGCAATGAGCTGTGTTGGCCTGGGCTGCACTGTAGAGTCCAGCAGAGCCTTTGGTTAGAATCAGCTTAGGTGGGTCAGGAGGCTTGATATTTCATTAGAATTGGGCACAAGTGTGTCTGAAAGAGACTCTGCATTTTTCCACATGAGGATATTTTCTTTCTTTACAACATTTTTTTTTCTAACTCAGATAATTCAGAGCTGAGCTAGGAATCAGAAATTGAGGGTTTCCTTGAGAGAAACTCTTACAGGAGGAGGAAACCAGACTAGAAACCAGTCCAAACATACAACTTCACCTGTTCTTGGGATGGCCCTTCTGTCCCGGGACCCCGAGCACCCCCTGGTATTACCAGATGCTCCTGCAAATAGGTCTGTGTCTGGGATGCCTTCACCTCATGTGTGTCTCTCACAGTAACAAACAGCCATGTCCTTGGATCTCAGGCTGCTAAGCTTCCTATAGGCTGTAGTCATGGACTTACATGCAGTCATGGTGACTCTGCCCTGTGACTTCTCTGCATACTTTGTGTCATTATCTATAGGGTCAACTATTCCCATATACTCAAGTCATTTTCCTTGGGTTGATTCCGCCCAGTGCCTATAGTAGTCTGTGAAGATGTATCCAGAAGTTTTGCCAGAGACCTTCACTGAGGCCCCAGGCTTCACCTCAGCCTTAGACAACACCAGCTTCACCTGAGCATGAGCACCTGTGGAGAGGAGACTGGAGTGGGTGGGAATCCCTTTTGACTGTCCCTGGACTCTTCCTCAACTCAGGGTCTGGGGAGGCCCTTACATGTAGCCAAGGCCACCAGGAAGAAAGCTCTGATTTTGAAGTCCATGGTTATGGACTGTGACACCAGGACTCCTTTAGGGGAGCGTGTGGTTGTGGGTGATGCTTTCAGGGCACAGACAGACCCACATTCAACATAGTCTACCTCTTCTAATTTGCATAACCATGAAGCAGCATGTTTCATATCTGAATACTTGACCCCACCTATGTGAATATGGAGGACACAGCGATCATGCTCACAGGGAGTTAGAGAGTGTAAGTGCTAATCCATGATGTAGGATATGTGTCCTCTTCAAGTCCCTGAGCTCTGTGAAGACATCGCTCCTCCTACTGAGGCTCCCACAGGACAAGATCCTCACTGAGAACACAACGTTAACTTACACACCAGCTGTGCTTGTTCTAGTCTTTGATAGCTGAACATCTCATTCTTGGGTCAGTGCATATTCAACATGTTTCACCTAGTTTGTTAATAAATCCTTCATTGTCCCTAGCTCCTTAAAATTCATTTATAAAAGCACTTTAGAAATACACCCATTGTCTTTGGTTCTATTGTCTTATCAAGCTTGGTAAATGCTCTGACAGAACAGGATATTTGAAGTGGCCTCTTGTCCAACTCGTATTTCAGGTTGTTGTTGTTGTTGTTGTGGTTTTAATGAACAGGAAGATCCAGGCCATTAGAAGTAATCCATCCCCAGAAACCTCTGTAACTGCTGTTAGGGCAGCAGCCCTGAATTCATTGGTTTCTTGTGACTTCTGCTTCCCAGCATATGCCCCGCAGAGGAAAGTCCCACCTGGGCTCACAGGGCATGGATGCCTTAGCGGCACTAATGCAACAAAACAAAACAAAAACAAGGGAAAACAATGTATGGAGAAGGTGTAGCAATTGACCAAACATGTGAAAAACTTTTTGCAAAGTTTTATCATGGAAATTACTTGGTGAATTATACTCCACAACTGGGTAGACCGGTTGAAGTAGATAGTGATCAAATTGACACATTAAATGAGAAAAATTACAGCTATACCACGCAGGTGATAAAATTATTGATGAAAATAAAAAAAAAAATACTTTTTTTTTTTTTTTTTTTTTTTTTTTTTTTACCAACCCACTGATTTGAAGATAAATTCATCCTCTTTATTCAGGCAAAAAAAAAAAAAAAAAAAAAAAAAGAAAGAAAGAAAGAAATAAAATATTTCCATCTGGAACAACATGAATTGATCTAGAGTGTTTTATACTGAGTGAAAAAAGTGTGGCAGATATACAGAAACACCAAATGATCACACTTATATGTGGAATGTAAATAAATAAACAAGAATAGAATTAGGAACATGCTGAGAACAGACTAGGGATTTCCAGTGGGGGGAAATTTGGGAGCCTTATGGAAAAATTAAAGGGGTTAAATAGTACAAATAAGCAGTTACAGACTAAACACAGGGATGTAAAGTATTACACAGTCAATAATATTAAATACCATGTGCAGTGCAAGGTGGGTACTGGGTCTATTGAGACATGACATCACATATTATGTAAATGTCTGACCACTCTCTTGTAGGCTAGAAGCTCATATAAAATAATATATAGAATGATAACATGAATTGAAAAGAAGAAAAATTGCATTATCCCAAATTCCATGAGGCTAAGGCAAAGGTGTGGGTCAGAGTGTGACAGGAAGGAGAAGTGGCTGAACCCGGGACTGTGCTCACAGTTGTCATCTTTATTGGGAAAATTTAGAAAGCCTCTCAGTTTTTCAGAGACTCCCATTGAGGACCACAGCCTAGTATTACTCACTGTGAATCAGTGAACAACCTGGGGGCTGCTAAGCAGTTCTTAGTATAATAATCTGACTTGCTGAAGGGCCTTTCCTGTTCCTCCCAGAGATTTCAATGTTGAGCATGATAAATATTCCATGTCACCTTGGGGTGTGTGTTTTCTGTCAGCTTGGACATCCACACCACAATGTCCTGGGCACCTTTGCCTCTGTGTTATGTCACTTACACTTGGTGCTATGAGCATGTTTCCAATGCAATAATTATCATCACTGGGAAATTTCGACCTCAGGAACTGGGTTCATACATTTCTGGTCCCTGCCGTCAAGCAGGCAACATCCTGCTACTGGCTGGTGTGGACACTAGGTTGTGTGGAACTAGGATGCACTGGTGACTCCACCATAGCCTCTGGTTAGATTCAGCACAAGTAGGTCAGAAGGTTTGATGATTCACTGGAACTGGGCATGAGAGTGCCTGAAGGAGACTGTGCCTTTTGTGTACAAGGTGATAGTTTCTTCCTTTACAGAAGGCTTATCTCACTCACAGATTTCAGAAGTGAACACATAAACACATAAATCCAGTGAACCTCTCTGGATTAGCAATACAGAGAGGTTCACTAAAGGAAACAATTACAGGAAGAGGAAACCAGACAGTAAATGAGCAGAAATGGCCAAGTGCACCTGCTCCTTTGATGGCCCTTGTGTTAAAAACCCTGAGCACCCCCAAGTGATCACAGCCTTGGTTATGTCCATGTGGCCAAGCTGGTAACAGTGAGCATCCAGACCTCTGTCCTTTCCAATGACCCCCACTTCCCCTGTGACCCTAATGCCAGGTAGTGTGGGGCACACTCAGTGAGGTTGTAGGACCTTTTTCCTGTACTGAAAGCATGAATGGGTATCTGTATCTAGGGTTAGGTATTCTCCAGGGATGCATACCCTGTGGATTCAGTATAATGGAGAAGCTTGTGCATTATCTCTGACATGGTTATAATTCAGCTGACATGAGTCAGGTTCACATAGAACTGTCACAGACAAAGGGTGCTAAAATCAGTTTTGGGTTGGGACCACTATTGTAGATGCATACAGTCCCTATTCTCTCCCCTCTGTTATCAGAAGCACTTCCTCTCTCTTCCAGAGCTGCAGGGGCTCATCTTCCTGGGGACCACACCTCTGCTTCCTCATAATGAAGCCATAGAGACCAGAACATACCCATCTGAGTCCAGGACAGAAGCCTGCCTGTGAGACACAGTTAAAAAAAACTACCTCTGTGTGTATTGCTAACATGTTCATATTCCCTAAACAAGCTGAAGGGGATCACAGAAGAATCAGGGTAACTTGGCACTTCAATCTCTGCAACCCTTCCCAGTCTCCAAAGGGACAAATGATCCCCTCAACCCTGTGCTGCCCAACCAGGAGAGTAGGGGACAAGCCAGGCCATGCCCCTTTGCTTTGCAATGATAAAGGACTAGGACGGAATGAACCTAGAGATTCAGCAGATGGGTGTGGGGTGCTGCCCATGTGCACAGGTTGAGCAACACTGGTCCTCTTCCTCAAGCCACACAGTCCAGACTCTCAGTCATTCTCTGCCCACAGTCCTTGAAGAGAATAAGGGATCCTGAAAGTCACTACTGGGTTAACCAAATAGATCCTTCCTCCAGCCTGGGACTGCTGCAAGGACCCTCAAGCAGTCACAGATCCTGCTCTTGTAACAATGGGGTCATTCCCTCCCTGGGATGCCATCCTCAGAGTCCCCCATGTGGACCAAATTCCCACAAATTCCCACAACCAGATGCTATTTTGGTTCCCATTCCCAACTGCCTCACTGTGAACTGCATGGACTGCGACCTCATGCTCCCAGAGGGATGCAGCTCCCGGGTGCAATATCCCTTGGACTTCCCCATCACTGCACCTGTGGGAAGTGAATTACCCTCTGTTTCTCTTTTCCCATCTTGGTCCCCGTTCATGTTTATAAAGTTTTAGACCAGGGCTTCTGGCCAAGATGGAGGTATAGGTAGACACACCGTGCATCCTCATGAAACCAAAAGAAAGACAATTTAAAAACACAAAAACAACCAGAACTGACCAAAAATCGAAAGGGATGGAAGTCTGACAACCAAGGAGTTAAAGAAGACATATTCACCCAGACCTTTAGGTGGGGCAGAGCCAGGAAGCATCACATAGAGGACTCCTGGCAAGGCAGTGGCTGGAGGATCAGGGCAGGCCAGGTGGCAGATGACAGTCCTAGTGATGTGGTGGATTGTGGAACAGGAAGGGCAAGGTTACAGCTGGCCAGCAAGGCAGCAGCTGGATACCTGGCAAGTCAGCAGTTGGTGGAGCAGGAGGTCCTATATCTGAGCTCAGATAAACTGGGAGGGACAGTTGGTGAGTGAAACAGACCACGCAACCCAGGGTGCCAGTGCAGGGAAATAAAGCCTCAAACCATCAACTGAAAACACCTGTGAGAGTTGAGCCAGAAGTCGAAGAAACTCTCAGCCTCACAGGAGAGACCCACAAGGCCCTAGAACATACACAAACCAACCCACATGGGATTCAGCACCAGAAGGTCCCAATTTACTTGTGGGTAGTGGGGGGAGTAACTGAAATCCAGTAGAGTGGAGCAAACACCATTATTCCCTCTTGAACCCCTTTCCCACATACAACATCGTAATGCAGTGATGTGGGCTGCCCCACCCTGCTGAACACCTAAGGCCCTGCCCCTTACTATGTAACAGACACATGGAGACAAAAAAATGGCCCGAATGAAAGAACAGATCGAAGCTTGAGAAAAAAAAAAAATATGAGTAGGCGATGAAGAGATAGCTAACCTATCAGTTGCACAGTTCAAAACACTAGTAATCAGGATGCTCACAGGATTGGTTGAGTTGGGCTGTAAATTAGATTGAAAAATGAAGGCTATGCTAAGTGAAATACAGGAAAATGTACAGAGAACAATTGAGATGGGAAGGAAATTGGTACTCAAATCAATGGTGTGGACCAGAAGGAAGAAGGACACATTCAACCAGAATAGAATGAAGAGACAAGACTGGAAAAAAAAAAAGAAAGAAAAAGAGGAGAGGCCTAGGAACCTCCAGGGCATCTTTAAATATTCAAACATCTGAATTATAGGGGTACCAGAAGGGGAAGAGGAAGAACAAGAATTTGAAAACATATTTGAAGAAATAGCAAAGGAGACCTTCCCCAATCTGGCAAAGATAATAGACTTCCAGGAAATCCAGGAAGCTCAGGAGAGTCCCAAAGAAGTTGGACCCAAGGAGGAACATATGAAGGCACATCAAAATTACATTACCCAGGATGAAAAACAAGGAGAGAATCTTAGAAGCAGCAAGGGAAAAAAAAGACAATTACTTACAAAGGAATTTCCATACGACTGTCGGCTCATTTCTTAAGAGACCTTACAGGCAAGAAGGGGCTGGAAAGAAGTATTCCAAGTCATGAAAGTGAAGGACCTACATCCAAGATTGCTCTGTCCAGCAAAGGTGTCATTTATGAGGGAAGGGCAGATAAAGTGCTTCTCAGATAAGGTCAAGTTAAAGGAGTTCATCATCATCCAGGCCTTATTGTATGAAATGTTAAAGGGACTTATTTAATAAAAAATATTAAAAATATGAACAGTAAAATGGCAGCAAACACACAGTTATTAACAACCGAACCTAAAACAAAAATAAAAGCAAACTAAGAAAACAGCTAGAACAGGAACAGAACCACAGAAATGGAGATCACATGGAGGATTATAAACAGGGAAGTGGGAGAGGGAGAGAGGGGAAAATGTACAGGGAATAAGTGTCATAAATGGTAGGTAGAAAACAGACAGGGGGAGGTTAAGAATAGTATAGGAAATGTAAAAGCCAATGAACTTATATGTATGACCCAAGGGTGTGAACTAAAAGGGGGGGATGTGGGTGGGAGGGGGTGTGCAGGGCAGAGGGGAATAAAGGGGGGAAATGGGTCAACTGTAATAGCATAATCAATAAAATATATTTTAAAAGAATAAATGTTTATGCAATGTTTTAAAAAGTAAATAAATAAAACTTAAAAAAAAGTTCGAGACCATCTACACTTCAACTGGTTTTTCAAGTTGATAGCTCTGGTTTGAGCATGTGGACGAAGCTTCAATCTTTCTGGTTAGCTGATATTCCCTAACGTGAAACCCAGTCATCTTAACAGAGGTACACTTTGTGTTCATTTGTATTCTGCCACCTGTAGGGACAGCAGCTATGAAACAGTGACATCCTGTGGATGAAGTTTCTGTCATATGTAACTGACGATGGTGTGTCAAATGTTTATGAAACAGAATTCACCATGTTGTCTGCCTGCACCACAGACAGGGGTGTGGTTCCTCTCAGGAGAGAAGAGGAAGGAAGACAACAAATTTTGGGTGATCTTACTTGTATGTGGAACCTTTAAAATTATTAATAAGATCACATCTGTGGTTTTCTGAGGTGGCGGTTGGGCAGTGGGAGAATCAGATGATGATGATCTGACAAACTTCCACTTGTAGGATGAGGAAACCCTGGGGATTTAATGGGCAACTTTAAAAAAGGGAAATCTTGTCAGATGATTCAGTGTGGATGGACCTTGAGGACCTTATAATGAAAGAAATAAGACGGTCATAGAAAGATACTTCTGTATGACCCCACTTATGCACAGTGTCTCTCTAGAGTAGGCAAGAATATCCAAACAGGAAGTAGAATGGTGAGTGCCAGAGCTGGGAGGAGGGGAAGATGGTATGTGTATAAAGTGTCATATTTTGCAAGACGAACGTGTTCTGCAATTTGTTCTAAGTCAATGTGAGTGTAATTGACATTATAAAATTGTACAATTCATATAGCTAAGATGGCACATTGGTATTTTGACTACAGTTGCTAATTTTTAAATATGTAAAACTAGAAGTCACAATTTTATGTTGTTCCCATTACATCTAGTTTGTGAGACCCAGCCAGGCTCTGTAACAGGCTAGTCCCATGTCAGCCACTACGAACACACTGTGTTTACTATGCACTGTAGTGAGGTTTCTGTTTCTGTCCTAATTTACCTTCACACTTTGCTAACAGAAGCAGAGAATGGAGTAGAGTGGGGGAGATGCATGGAGATACCAGGCAGACCATGTGGTTCTCCCACACTTTATCCACCTGTACGGTTAACATGTGCATTTCCTCCCAATTTTTCTCCTTATTCATGTGACTATCTTTTAATTGTGCACTTTCCTAGCATTATAAAGATTATTAGGAAACTATAATTTATAGTAGAAAATTCAGCTTTAGCATGCTTGAAGGAGGTTATGGACATAAAGAAAGTATGCCTTTGTATCCTGACACAGGTGTCGATGGTGTTGTTTCTCTGCTTTTACCTGGTGATTAAAGATGGGTTGGAATAAGTTTTTGAATAGGCTCCTGAAAGTATTTGACCAGTAAGTGTAAATTCACTCATAATCAGACCTTTGCAGTTATAGATTTACTTAGTAATCCTCAGGATTTAATCAATTCTAGACACATAATTTTACTTATAATGCTTGCTACAGTAGGAGGTAAATACAAAACAAACACTAGTTAAAGTCACCTATGGATATATGTTGTAGTAATTATACTAGGGAACCATCTGCCCTTGAAAAATTTTGGCTAGAGCATTAACGTGTAGAAAACACCCTGGCATGTTTTACAGAAAATGGTGTGCGATGACATGATCAGTTTTCCATCACAGCTCATATGTGACTGCATGTCTTTTTCAAAAAGAAGTATGAGAGAGATTGAAGATTGTGGCGAGTTAGGTGGAAGCAGAGCCCACTTCTCCCTGTTCCTAGCTGAAACCCCTGACTGATTTTCTGAGGAATAGAATGAGCAGCCAACAGAATCCCAGCTTCTGAGATTCTGAAGTATAAAGTTGGGAGGCCAAATTGTAGGGGATATTGAAAAAAGGCAGTGAGGGGATTGCATTGGGATGTTAAGGTCCCTGGGATCTGCACAGGAACCTAGGCTGTGTGTCCCTCCCCCGGCCACCTGCTATGGGATATTTGGAGGGGAGAAGGATCCTCACCACAAGGGACCCGGATGCTTGAAGTTGCTGGAATAATATAGACAAAGAGAAACAGACACAGATGCAGTATACATCCTCTGAGGCTTTGGACACTGGCTTGGTCATATTGGAGAGCCAGTGACACCTGGAGAAGGGAGAAGAATTGGGCCATGTCGGACCCTGATTGAGATAGTCTCCAGTCTGGAAAGAAAGTTGGGCTGTGTGAAAAGCAAGGCACTTTTTAAGAATGGTGAGCTTAAACAAGAGGCTTAAAACAACAACAACAACAACAACAAAAACAAAAACAAGGTTTGCAGTTTCTTTGTTAGAACTCTCATGAGCATCTGTTTCACCTGACAGGGGATTTGAGCCATGTGCTTGCACTGCACTCAGGCAGCTTGCAGGGTCACTGATTTGCTCAGCTCACCCTGAGGCTGATTTGAGCCACTTGCCTGCACTTGACTGGGGTTGGTAGCCAGTCAGCTGAGTTGTGCCACTTGCCTGGAGGCTGACAGGTGCTGATGGCACTGTGGCTGATTCCGGCTGCTCGAGGGACCACTCACCCCTATGCTGATTTAAGCTGCATGACTGACCTTGCCTCAGCTGCTTGCCCAGAGGGTGAGTGGTGCAGCACACAGAGCAGTTGACTGGCACAGCTTTCCCGAACTGGCCTCCAGCCACTGTGGGCAGGCAAAGAGCAAGGAGGAGGCCCAGCACACTACCTTGGTGAAACTGGTGGATTAAAGGTGCAGGCCTGGTGCAGATGGACAGTGGAGCCTCAGCAGCTCATGGAGGATTTGGGCTGGAAGCTGGGCAAATGTGAATACCATGGCCCAGACCTGGTCTTCATCCTCACAAAACTACAGGGAGTGAAAAAAAATGAAGCCCAGTCCTGCTCTTCCTGTGGCATCCAGGAAGATCAGCAGAACTCACTCAATGGGTTAAAAGTAAGGGGGAGGCTTATTTTATTTTATTTTTTTTTGTTTCCGTGTGTCTTTTTAATTCCCCCAAGTGAGACGATAAGACCTGGAGTTTTGAAAGGTCCAGGGACAGATCCAAAGGGAGAGCACAAGGCTACCCTAAAATCTGTGACACTGAGACAAATTTCACTTTGCTATTCTATAGAACTGGCATTTTATTGTTTATTTGTATTGGTATTATTTTTACTTGTATTTTATTAATATTTTTAAATTTAACTTCTTTTTGTTCCTCTTCATTTTATTTCTCTGTTTTATGACATTGTTTGACTGGTTTTCCTTATTCTATCTTTCATATTGTGTTTTAATCCCCCTTCTTCCACTTCACTCATGTTCCAGTAACACACTACTCTCGATCGTGTACTTTCTACTCTGGTTATCCAAATCATATATTTATTGCCATATTATTGCTGTTCCAGTGCTATTGTAAATGATTGTTGTTCCATAAAATTGTAAATGCTGTACAATACCTCTCCCTGATCTTAGCCCATTTCACTTTATTGCTGAGCTTTATTATTGCTGTCATTAACTCTATTCTCTCTCACACTATTCCTACTTTCTTCCTTTACTCTCACTGTATCTCATCATCTAACCTTACACAAGTGCTGTGTTTTCTGGATTGAGCTCGCAATCCTTCTCCCCTCTAACAAAAGTCTTATCTCTCTTTCACCTTTTATAAAAAGTGGCTAGTTGGGTGTAATATTGTGGTTATTTTTGAACTTATCAAAAGAATCTCCTGTCTCCTCTTTACTTGTTGGTACTTTAAATCCCATACAATGTTCTCCCACTGCCTTAATCCATTTTGATGACCCTTTGCCACTGATCACATACAAGAATAGGTTGGAGCTGCAAACATCAGTATACCTGCTGGAGGACAAAACCCACCAACAAAAAAATAAAACTACCAAAAGGTAAAAGCTCAAGTACAACAAGATAGCCCACACAAACAGAAGAAAGGGCAAATCTAGAGCATCCACACAAGAGATCAAAGAGAACACACAACTTAATCCCACAGAATTCCTTCCCTAGAAATTCACCCAACAAAGACAGCTAGCAAAGTGAAACATCAGGAAGTGCAGAAACAAACAAAAAGAGTCACCTAAAATGGGGAGACAAAAAAAGAACCTGCAATCAGAAGTAATGGAACTTTCCCCACTAAAAGAGCTAAACGAAATGGAAGTAAGCCAACTATCAGATATAAAATTCAAGTTATTGGTTATAAAGATGCTCAGAGAAGTCACAGACAACTACAAGGAAC
Source organism: Phyllostomus discolor (assembly GCF_004126475.2). Taxonomy (NCBI): domain Eukaryota; kingdom Metazoa; phylum Chordata; class Mammalia; order Chiroptera; family Phyllostomidae; genus Phyllostomus; species Phyllostomus discolor. The sequence continues at coordinate 2,561,632 of NC_040917.2, read as the reverse complement.
TGAGTGAGAACTACAACAGTATGAAACAGGAAATAGAAACTATAAGCAAAAGCCAGGAAGAAATGAATGATAAAAATTTGGAAATAAAAAGCACACTAGAAGGAATTACAAGCAGGTGGGATGAAGCAGAGGACCAAATTAATGAGCTGGAAGACAAAGTGGAAAGAAACACCCAGGCACAGCAGCAGAATGGAAAAAAAGTCTAAAAAAATATGAAGATAGCTTAAGGGAACACCAAGATAACATGCTACACAACAACATTCAAATCATAGGAACACTAGAAGGAGAAGAAAAGGAACAAGGGATAGATATCTGATTTGAAAAAAATTATGACAAAAATGTCTGAACCTGAAGAGGGGAAAAAAGAGAAAACATGCAAGTTCAGGAAGCACAAATGTAACAGGGAAGCCCCAAATAGGGATTTGTAATCGGGTCCAGAAGAGCTTGGAGATAATTGGCTCCACAGCACAGGGACACACCTGCCCAGAATGTGGGCAGCTCTGGACCATTGTGAGAGGAGCCAGAAGTGGGCTGCAGACAAAGATTATTACTGGGGTTTAAATGGAGGCACAACAGCCATTGGGCATCTCTCTTTTTGGGACCATGAATCTGTTTAGGGCTACACCGCTTTGGTGTCTTGGTTGGGACCATGAGGCTTGGGTGAGAGTCAGGACCACAAGGCTTTGGAAGTGCTCCCTTTTACCACATGGAGGGTGCTGGGAGGACTGTGTGCATTTTTGAGGAACTTTAGTTTGTGTTATTTCAAATGAATAATAAATTTATTTCCTTTTCACTGATCTCTGGCATTGAGAGACATCTTTCCTCTGGTGGCGGACATAAGGAACTTGGGGGGGTTTATTTCAGGTAACAGTATATTGCCTTGGCTGTCCTTGCCCCCCCCCATTTTGTACTGTAACAGTTTTTGGTGACCACAAAGGGACAATAATGATCTATGGCAGCCCAACCCCCTCAGGTGTGAGAGAGTGAGGCTTAGGAGTTTTCCCAGTCTCAAGGATTTCTCTGAACTCCTCCTGAGGGCATCAGCCACCTCTCATGCCTGGAGAGGTGAAAAGGAAATGAAATGGGGAGGGAGCAGAGATGTGAAAGTGTTTTGGTTGAAAATTTGGTTTCTGAGTTTTTTTTTTTTTTTTTTTTTTGAATAGTTGAGCAGGAATGGTGGGCAATAGATGGGGAAATACCTGGTCTCTATGACATTTGTATTATTTTTGCTCTGAAATTTGCTTGCTTTGTTGGAACTGTGTGAATAGTTCTGAGCCGGTTCCTAAGTGGAGCCCATTGGGTAGGACCTTAAGGGACTGGGAGAACTACCATGCTAAGTCGACATACAAGATTCCCTTGACTAAGCAGTTAATGGTTTATTATTGCAATGCAGTGCGGTCTACTTGTGTTTTAGGTGATGAGCTGAAATGGCCTGTGAATGGCTCTTCCCATGAGTTACTGCATAATTGCTAGATTGAAACAGTGTTGCCAGTGGTGTGAACTATTGGAAGAGTTATACTATCTTAATGTGCTTATAATATTGCACAGCAGCCTTGTGCAAGAGACAGAGGAGCGTGTAATGGTCCAGAAGGGAAAAGTGGTCTCAGAACCCTTCCTTGATAGAACACAGGAAAAGAGAGAGAATGAGGGAATAAACCTCATAAATGCTCTGAACCCAGTCCCTGGGGGCTCACAGGCAGGGGGAACTCCAGTGGTGCTGCTGCCTCCCCAAGAGGTGGGGCCTGGCCATGACTCTCCCCTCCTTGCAGGTGAGAGACATATGCACCACAGATTCGCACCCTCTGCGAGTTGGCTCTGCTCACCAGCCCCACCAACAGGTGGGTGGGGTTTCCTTGGCTCCCGAAACCAGAGCGGAAGGGCCCTTGCTATATTTAAAGGTGGGTGTAGCTTGTGTTCTGCCCCCACTCTCACAGGTGGGTGGGGCCTGCTCTTTGTCTGTTCCCCTGGCACCCCATTTCCATTGGGTGGGGGTCGGCTCTGGAGTCCTGCTGCTACCGCAGCAGGTGGGAGGTGCCTTTGAGGCCTCCTGGGCTCCCCAAGCCAGAGTTGCCCTGCCACCCTCACAGGTGGGTGGGGCCTGCACATTGCCTCTGCCAGGGGCACCCCACCCCCAGTTGGTGGGTGGCAGCTTTGCTCTGAAGCCCCACGAGCAGGTGGGAAGGGCCTTCATTTTGCCTCCACTGCACCCCCTGAGGGTGGGGGGCATCTCCACAGGGCTGTTCCCCTTACAGGTGGGAGGGTCCTGGCCCCATCTGCAGGGTGAAGCCTTGGGGCACCACCCTCCGCAAGTGGCAGGGGCCTCCATGAGGCTGCCACCTTCACAGCTACTGGAGGTATCTACACCTCCAGCCTCGCAGGTGATGAGAACTGCCACTGCCGTGATAACTCCCCCTCCACAGGTGGTGGGAGCCACCTAAGTACTGTCTCCTCCTGTAACTGACTTTGAAGTGGAGATTTCAAAGCTAACCACTTTACCCCCACCTGCTGAGGAATGTGTCTCACCCCCCAGAACTTGCCAGGGTACCTCCTATAACCCGAAAGCTTTCAAAGGTGTAGCCAGCCAATACCCTTTGAGGCAATACCCAATAGGCAGAATAAATGAAAAAGGCCAGCCCGCAGGTTACTATTGGGCTCATACTCTCTTGTCCACTTCTGACGTGCTGAACTGGAGGAATGCCAATCCCTCATATAGGAGTGATCCTCAGAAGATGGCAGATCTTATTGCCTCTATTTTTGCCACTCACCACCCAAAGTGGGCAGGCATCCAGGCCCTCCTGAACATTTTGTTAACAGCAGATGAAAGACATTTGGTTCTAAATAGGGCTAATCAGGAGGCCCAGTATCTCCGAGATGAAGACACCAAGGGGATTCTTAACCTGGTGGATGCAATTCCTCGGGTAGACCCTAAGTGGGACCCGAATAGCAGAGATGGCTTAACCTCTTTGAGACACTATAGAAAGTGCATATTGGAAGGACTTAGGAAAGGAGTGCCCAAGCAGAGGAGTCTGAATATGATACAGACTCTCCAGGAGAAGCCAGATAAGGATCCTTCTGAATTTTTGCAAAGGATCTATCAGGCATATAGGAAATGCACTGATGTTGATCCAGAGTCACCAGAGAATTTGAGAATGATAAACATGACTTCCATTGGGCAGAGTGCTCCAGATATCAGGAACAAACTGCAGCGTGTATATGGAGTACTGGGAATGAGCTCCTCCCAGCTAGTAGACATAGCATTTAAAGTCTACAATGCCCAGGAAGCAGGGAAGGCAAAATGGGCCACAGTGTTTTTGGAGTTAGCCCAGGGAAACCAAAAGAAGTGGGGCCCTAGGGCAGAAAAAGGAAACTCATCGGGTGCCCGCCACCCTGCCAGTGGCAGAAGGGGCCCTACAGAGAAGAAGAAAGGCGCACTAGGCATTAATCAACGTGCCTATTGAAAGGAGGAGGGGCACGGGAGGAATGAGTGTCCACATCACAAAAGGGAAAGGGAGAGTAAGAATCCAGGTCCAATGATGGTAAAGCAAGAAATTAAGGATGTCAAGGAATGAGGAGGCCCAGGGGTTCCACTGGACATCTCCCGACCCATCACTATGTCCCCACAGGAGTCCTGGGTACAAGTGACTGTGGGGTATGAGCCAATTGACTTTCTTGTAGATATGGGAGCCACATATTCAGTGTTGAACAAAGTTGACTGGAAAAAGTTCAAATGAAGTAACAGTTACTGGTCTGTCTGGACATCTACAAAAACACACATTCCTGCAACCTCTGGACTTCCAGCTTGGAGGGGGGGAAGCTTACACACAGTTTTCTGTATATGCCTGATTGTCCCATTCCATTGTTGGGCTAAGATTTGCTGTTTAAACTGCATGCACAAATAACCTTTCTTTTTAATTTTATTTTAATCATTGTTCAAGTACAGTTTTCTCCCACCTACTCCCATTCCAGCCCACCCACCCAACCCTCTCCCCTCCCCCCATTACCCCCATCCCTAGTTTTTGTCCATGTGTCCTCCAAATTTGTTCCTGTAAACCCTACCCATTCTCCCCTGAAATTCCCTCTTCTCTCCCCTGTGGTCACAGATAACCTTTTACCCCAAGTGACAGCAGTTGTGTGTGGAAGTCCTGCTGGAAAATGCCCTCTGGTTGCAGGCTTCCCTTACCTGTCCTGGAGGCCCTTCCCACCTGAGAGCTGTGAGCAGGTCGATCAAACTGTTTGGGCTGACGGAACTCCAGGTAAAGCAGCTGATGTAAAACCTATAAAGATATATGTGAAAGAAGAGGTGCGGGTCCCACAAAAGAAACAGTATCCCCTCAAAAAGGAGACTAACAGGGTGAAAGTAAAGTAGAGTGGATCCATCCAGTGTTGCAGAAGTTTCTGAAATTAGGATGAATTCGGCCTTGCTGGTCACCATGCAACACTCCCATTTTGCCAGTCAAAAAGCCACACTCAGATGAGTTCCAGTTTGTACAGGATCTCCAGGCCATCAGTGACATTGTCCAGGACATTCACCCTACTGTGCCTAACCCTTACACCCTGTTGACTATGGTGCCTGGGGATAACAAATGGATTTCAGTCCTGGACTTAAAGGATGACTTGTTTTGCATCCTGATAGATGAGCAGGCTCAGAAATTGGTTGCCTTTGAGTGGCAGAACCCAGAGACAAAAGCCACACTCCGATATTGCTGGATTGTGCTGCCACAAGGATTTAAAAACTCCCCAACAATATTCGGGGAAGTGCTGGCAAAAGACTTAAGGCATGTTCAGTTGAAATCGGGAGTTTGTTTGCAATATGTGGATATTTGGATGACCTGTTAATATCCAGCAGTAACTATGAGGACTGTTTGCACAACACCATCAAGGTTCTAAATCATTTGGCAAAGAAAGGATATAAAGTGTCATGCCATAAGGCCCAAATTTGCAAACAGGAAGTGGCATATCTAGGATTTCAACTGAAACAAGGTACCAGGAGTCTGATGGCAGATAGAAAGCAAGACACTGCTATGCTAAAAATCCTAGGAAATCAAAGGCAGCTTTGTGGGTTCTTGGGAATTACAGGGTTTTGTCAGATTTGGATTTCAAACTTTGGACTCCTAGTAAAGCCACTGTATAATGCCCTAAAATGACTGGACTCTGAATCCCTAGAATGGACAGGGCTTGTCAGGTAGCCTTTGATAATTTGACGGAGAAGCTGGTTTCGGCCCCTGCGTTAGGACTGCTGGACTTATGAAAGCTTTCCAAACTGTACATTCATGAAAGGCAGGGGATAGGACTGGGGGAGTGCTAACCCAGACCCTGGTAAATATCCCCAGATAGGCTGCAGAGTCTATCTCTAAAAGAAGCTGGACCACACAATGAAAGGATAGCCACTGTGCCTCTGAGCAGTAGCAGCCACCTGTGGCATCTTACAGGAAGCTGAGAAGTTTGTCTTGGGACAACCTACTAGAGTGTTGGCGCCACATCAGGTTCTGACTCTGCTAGAACAGAGAGGAGTGTATTGGCTGACAGCAGGGCATATGGGGAAATACCATGCCATTTTTCTGGGCACTCCCAATGTTACCTTGCAGACCACCACAACCCTGAACCCAGCCACCCTACTCCAAGATATGGAGTGGGACTCTGCCTTTGAGCATGAATGCTTGGAAATAATTGACCGAGTTTATTCTAGCAGGCCAGATCTGATGGACGAGCTGCTGGTGTCACCAGACTGGAAGCTGTATGCAGATGGGAGCAGCTTCATGGACAAAGGCCACTGATGAGTGGGGTATGCATTGACCATGGCAAACAAGGTAATGGAAGCCCAGGCCCTTACACCAGGAACCTCAACACAAAAGGCTAAACCAATCACCCTTACAAGAGCCTTACTGCTGTCCCAAGGAATGAAAGTTTATACACACACACACACACACACACACACACACACACACAGATTCCAAGTATGCCTTCATGGTAGTCCATGCCCATGGAACAATGTGGAAAGAAAGAGGACTTTTAACCTCAGGGAACAAAGATGTTAAACACTCAGAGGTGATTTTGCAGTTACTAGAGACAGTGAATGTACAGGGCCAGGTTGCTATAATGCACTGCTCAGGACACCAGAGGGATGGTTCCCAAACCAGTCATGGAAACAAAATTTCTGACAAAGCAGAAAGACAAGAAGCCGAGGAGTTGTCACGCCTAGCAGCTCTGGTTCCCTATCTGGACTTGTCAGAATTTAAACCTCTTAACATGGAACAGGATGAGGAGTGGGCCCATGAATGGGGATTCACTAACACTGATCCCAATTCTATGTGGAAGGTCAATGCCCATGGTATGATTTTACTCCCTTAGGCTCTAGTGTATCCCATCCTCAAGCACCTACATGGAGGGACCCACTATGGAAGGGATGCTCTAATGGATTTCATTAGGCCATACCTGAAGGGCCCTTATTTGCAAAAGACTGTCCACAGGATTAGCCACACCTGTCAGATATGTGCCAAAAACAATACTAAGACAGAGTGTGTTTCTGCAGAAAAGGGAGTACAATACAAAGGAATGTTCCCCTTTGAGGACTGGCAGGTGGACTTCACACAAATATCTAAAATGAAGGGAAATTTCAGATTCGTGTTGGTCTTCATGGATACTTTTTCTGGGTGGGTAGAAGCGTACCCCACCAGGACTGAACAGGCAACTGAGGTGGCAAAACTTTCTTAAAGAAATAATTCCCAGGTTGGGACTTCCCCAGAGTATTCAGAGTGACAATGGACCATCGTTCACTTCAGAAATCTCCCAGAAGGTCAGGCAGGCATTGCAGATAAATGGAAATTACACGCATTTTGGAGAACTCAGTCCACAGGAAAGACGGAGAAAATGAATCACATCATAAAGAAGACTTTGGCAAAAACATTCCAGGAAACATTTAAAATAGGACCAGGCACTCCGGATTGCTTTGCTCTGAATCAGAGTTGCACCTAGAAGTGGGCTTAAACTGAGCTCCTTTGAAATAGTTTATGGGAAACCCCTCCGGATTTCTGTTTTAGGTACACCCCCTCTGGATTTGGAGCACAAGGCATGAATTAAGCAATATGTACAGCATTTAGGGCACACACGAACCATTGTGCACAAGCTTGCTTATTGCAGGTCTGTCTACCCCTCTGATGAGCCCCTGAACTAATTCCAGCCAGGAGACCAGGTCCTACTAAAGACCTGGAAGAGCCAAGGCCCTTAACAGAAGCTGTCTGAACAATGGACTGCTCCCTACGATGTTCTGTTGACAACATATTCCTCCCTGAAGCTCATGGGACTTAAGCCCTGGATTCACCACACACGGGTAAAACAGGCACCACCTAAGGGAGACAAAGACCCTACTGCTGCATCTGAGGCAGAAAGGGAAAGTTGGACCTGTACTCTGGAAGAAGGTCTGAAAATCTTCCAGAAAGAGACAATGAATCCAAGTGCAGGGTGACAGTGTTTGTCATGTCATGAAAGTGTTTGTAAAGCTAGGGACTTTTAGCTGCCATGTACTGAGTTTAAGTATAATCCTTCCCAGTGTGGAAAAGGAACAAGGATTGAAGGAGAATGATAATTAAATCTGAGTAAGTAAAATTAGTGTGAAAGATGTGAAAGTTTTAAACCTGGAGTAAAGGAAACCTCAACTACTTGTTTTCTGGTTTCATGGGAAAATAGCAAATTTCTAACATTGGTTTTGTTTCTGATCAGAAACCTGTATTTGAAGACCTAAAAAAAGGTCACCATAAGACCTAGGGAAGGTGGCTTGTAACCCAGGAAGGGTCATTTGGGACTGATGAGTGCTTCAGCCAGAGGCAAAGCAGCATATCTCTGCCAAGAGACCAGGCCTGAAGGAGCATTTCTATGCCAGGCCCCGATGGATGCATTGGTGCAAGAGAATGCCTCTACCTGTGTATTGTTTTGGAACTCTGTGTTTTGGATTTCGCTGTGTAAAGGAAATTGAGGATTCCAGGGAAGGTTGAAACTTCACACTCTCTAGGAAAGTAAATGGGAAAGTGAAATATATGTAAATGAGAAGGTGTATGAAAGAAAGAATAGAGGGTTTGTGAATGTTGCAGAAGGTCTGTGGGAAACTACAAAGATAAATGAAAAAAGTGAGAGTTTTAGGAAGGAATTATGTGTTGTTAGTAATGAAATGTATATGGCATGGAGATGCAATTTTGGTGTGTATCAGAAAGGGAAGGATTTTCCTTCACGCTTTGTATTTTTCTCCCTACCTGATCCCTCCAGAATTTGGCATTCTGAAGGAGTGAGTGATGACATAAGATTTCTTTGCATAAAACCAATAAGACCAGTCACTAATAGTGGTTTTGTTAACCAAGACTTTGACTGGAATGCCATGCCTGAAAGAGGCATGTATGGGCTCTGGTCATTACCAGAAAGCCACAAGAAACTGGGATTGACTTGTGAAACTAGTGTAAGTCCACGAGAAAAACCTGGCACTTTGGTTGGTTGTGTGGTTCATGACAGTCTATCCAGGGAAAGAACAAAGGTTGCTTTCCTGAAAGATGGCCAAAAAGGAACCTGTGGGCACAATGGAAGCCTCAAGGATTTGAGTGAAACAACTGGGACAGGTGACGTCAGATGGTGGATGTGTGGCTCTGCTTCTGTGCCTCGAGGGGCAGGCTGAGAAGTCAATCTAAAGGTTCCCTGTGTGAGTTCCAGCAAAGTGGACTTAAAGATCATAAGTGATCCAGGCTACTGTTGGTGTGTTTATTCAAACTAACAGTCAAAGTTAAAAGTGGGACCCATAGTCCCTTTAATAATGGTGAGGGTGATCTTAAGGAGAAAAAATATGGTTTGAGAAAAATCACAGTGCTCAGTATCGGACATCAGAATGGTGTAGCTAACTGTCTTGAAAGTTTGTTTCTTTTGAAAGCTGAAATTGGTTTTGCAATATGACATAAGATGTACAATTTACAGGTACAGAGGACCTGTCAAATTGCCATTGTTAAATGTCATTGCAGGAAGGGCCTTGCAACTGAATGTCTTCCCAAAAGACAGTCTCACAGGCACAGAGACTAGTTTGGGGATTGTTGTGTGGATTAACCTGTGTACTCTTCTGTTTTCATAGGACATATGCCTATGACTACATTATCTGAGTGATTGGTTGCAATGTAGGCCTCAGTTAAGGAGACCATTTTCATCATCACCCCCTGAGACTCAACAGTTTGGCTGAACTAATTGGTTAGGTTGGTGAATGATTTGGTCGATCAGTGGGCTTCACTTTAGAACTGATTTTCCCTTTTCTGTCCTAAAGGCTTTGACAGAAAGGGACCAGAAATCTGAAAGGAGGGGAATCCTAATATATATATCCCTCGGCCTGAGTGAAGCATAGTGGGCCACAAGCGTTTGGATAGGTGTAGCATGACTTGCACAACTTCCTGCAGATAAGCCATTTTTTTTTTACCTAAGTCCCTGCCTTTGTCATTTAGTGGATTATGATTTAATTATGCTTCCTATTCTCTTTTCAAATCTGTCACCTCCATAATATGACCAGGATGCCAACCATCCAGTAATGCCAGCCTTTGGACACCAAGCCTGTGAATTCCTAGTGACAGACAACTGTGGTCAATTCTGTAAGGTCCTTCCCCTTACAGGAAGGACTCCCTCTGTGCTGCACACAGCCGCTTACAGGGCACCCCTGACCCACCAGTAGGTAGGACAAAGTCCATGTCCACCAGGAAGTAGTTACACGAAAATGAGACCTTTGTCCATTCTCCTTTATAAGATTATAAACTGGGTGTAAACCTGAAAGGAGGGGTTGTAACAGGGTGCAGCCAAGAGGAAAGCCCCAAATAGGGATTTGTAATAGGGTCCAGAAGAGCTTGGAGATAACTGGCTCCACAACACAGGGACACACCTGCCCAGAATGTGGGCAGCTGTGGCCAATTGTGAGAGGAACCAGAAATGGGGCTGCATAGGAAGATTAGCACTGGGATTTAAACCGAGATGCAGCAGCCATTGGGTGTCTGTTTTTGGGGGACCACACATCTGTTTAGGACCATGTGGCTTCGGTGTATTGGTTGGGACCATGAGGCTTTGGAAGTGTTCCCTTTTACCACATGGAGGGTGCTGGGAAGACTGTATGCATTTGTGGGGAATTTTAGTTTGTGTTATTTCCAATGAATAATAAATCCCTTTCCTTTTCACTGATTTCTGGCATTAAGAGACATCTTTTCTCAGGTGGCAGGTAAAACAAACCCAGACAGGTGAGGAGGAACCCCCTGTAGACTATAACACAGAAAGTCCCAATTGAGATGAATCCAAAGAGGCCAACTCTAAGACACATCATACTTAAAATGCCAAGTACTAAAGACAATGAGCAAATCTTATAACAACAAGGGAGAAAGAAGAAGTAACATACAAAGGGGGTCCAATAAGGTTAGCAGGTGGTTTATCTAAAGAAACACGCCAATCTGGGAGAGAATGGCAAGAGGTATACCAAGAAACTATAGACATATGCCTGCAAACCCAGATTACTCTACCCAGCCAGGCTCTCAATTAAAATGGGAGGCATAATAAGGAATTCCCCGGACAAAAGAATGCTGAAAGAATACATCTCCACCGAACCAGCCCTGCAAGATTCACTAAAGGGACTACACTAAGAAGGGAAAGGAATTGCCCTGGCTGGCGTAGCTCAGTGGATTGAGCGCGGACTGGGAACCAAAGTGTCCCAGGTTCGATTCCCAGCCAGGGTACATTCCTGGGTTGCAGGCCATAACCCCCAGCAACCGCACATTGATGTCTCTCTCTCTTTCTCTCTCTCCCTCCCTCCCTCCCTTCCCTCTCTAAAAATACATAAATAAAATCTTAAAAAAAAGAAGAGAAAGGAATTGAGTGAAAAAGAGATGAACATGGTTACAAATGGAAAAATGAACAAATATCTATCAGTAAAAATTTTAATATCAATTGATTAAATGCTCCAACCAAAAGACAAAGGGTAGCTGAATGGGTAAGAAAACATGACTCACGCATATGCTGCCTACAAGAGACCCAGCTAAGGAAAAAAAAAGACCTACATAGACTGAAAGTCAAGGGTTGGAAAAAAATATACTAAACAAATTGACAGGAAAAAAGCTGGGATAACAATACATACATCAGACAAAATAGACTTCAAAACAAAAGCCATAAAGAGAGACATGGAAGGAAAACTGCATGGTACTCAAGGGAAGAATTCATCAGGAAGGCACAAACATTGTAAGCCAATATTCACACCACATAGGAGCACCAAAATATATAAGCAAAATCATGGAGGGATTCAGGAAAGATATAGAGAACAATGCTATTTTAGTAGGGGGTTTTAACACCCCACTGTCAAAAATGGATAGATCTTTGAAACAAAATGTCCACAAAGATATTGTGATACTGAACAATGTCCCAGACCAAATGAATTTAAGGGGGGGGGTATCCCAAATGAGCAAAACACACAGTCTTTTCAAATGTACATGGAACATTTTCAAAGATAGAGCACGTGATAAGACACAAAACAAGCTTCAACAAATTCAAGAAAATTTAAACCATGTCAAGCATTTTCAACAAATACAATGGACTGACACCAGAAACCAAACTCAAGGAACAAACTCAAACACTCAAACTCATGGAGATTGAATAGTGTTGCATTGGACAGTGAATAGATCGAGAATAAGATCAAGGGAGAAATCAAAAACTGTTAGGAAACAAATGGAAATTAACTCTCAACAATCCAAAACATATGGGACACAGCAAAGGGAGTCCTGAGAGGAAACTTCACAGTGATACAGGCCTACCTAAAAAAGAAGTATTTCAAATAAACAACATAATCCTTCACCTACAAGAACTAGAGGAATAACAACAAAGGCAGCCCAGAACAAGTAGAAGGAAGGAAATAACCAAGATTAGAGAAGAGTTAAATGACATAGAGACTAAAAGCACAATTTTAAAGATTGATATATTAACAGCTGATTCTTTGAAAAGATAAACACAAGCTACAAGCCTTTAAGTAAACCCATCAAAAAAAAAATAAAAGAGAGGGCCCTAATAACCATAATAAGACAAAAAGAGAAGAGATTACAACTGGCACCAAAGGCATGCAAATGATTGTAAGAAATTACTGTGAAAAACTATTTGCCAAGTGATTTGAAAACCTAGATGAAATGGCCAACTTTCTAGAAACATATAATCCCCAAAACTGAATGAAAAAGCAGAAAACCTGAAAAGACCAATAACAGCTGAACAAATTGAAGAAGTAATAAAAAAAAATATGCAGACACACAAAAGCACTGGGGCAGACAGTTTTACAGAAGAATTCTGCAAAGCATTTAAGCAAAAGTTAACCCGTATACTTCACAGAATATTCTGGAAAATCCAAAAAGGCAGAAGACTCCCAAACTATTTTTATGAAAATAGCATCATCTTAATCCCAAAACCAGATAAAGATCTAACAGAGGAATAAAACTTCAGGCCAATAATGCTTATAAACATGGATACTACAATTATCCGCAAAATATTGGCAAACCTCATTCAGCAATACACTCAAAAGATCATACACCATGGTTAAGTGAGATTCATCCCAGGGATGCAAGGATGGTGTCATATTCACAAATAAATAAATGTAATACACCAAATAAACAGAACAACATACAAAATTAAATGATCATATCAACATATGCAAAAAAAGCAGTTGATAAGGCACAGCACAAATTTATGATAAAAACATTTGGCAAAGTAGAAATAGAGGGTGCAATCCTCAACATAATAAAGACCATATATGAAAGATCTACAGACAACATCATACTGAATGGGCAAAACCTAAAATCTTTACCATTAAGGTCAGGAACAAGAAAAGGTTGTCCACTTTCACCTTTTCTATTCAACATAGTAGTGGAAGTCCTAGCCAAAGCAATCAGACGATAAAAAAAAAAAAAAAATCCTATTTGGAATAGAGGAAACAACACTGTCATTGTTTGCACATGGCATGACAGTGCACATAGAAAATCCTTTAGACTCCACCAAAATAACTGCTCAACATGATAAGTGGATTTGGCAAAAGAGTGGGATACAAAGTCAATATTCAGAAATCAAAGGGATTTTTGTATACCAAAAATGAAATATCAAAAACAGAAATCTGGGGGGGGATCCCATTTGATATAGCAACAAGATAAATAAATAACTAGGAATAAACCCAACCAAAGAGGTAAAAGACCTGTACTCAGAAAACTGCATAATACTGAAGGAAGAAAATAAGGAAGACACCACGAAATAAAAGCATATGCCGTGTCCATGGATTGGAAGAATTAACATTATCAAAATGTTCATACTACCCAAGACAATTTATAGATTCAATGCAATCCCTATTAAGTACCAATGATATATTTCACAGATGTAGAACAAACACTTCAACATTTTTTATGAAATAATAAACTACCCCAAATATCTGCAGCAATTTTAAGAAAAAACAACAAAGTAGAAGGGATCACAAAACCTTACATCAAACTGTATTACAAGACTACTGTAATCAAAACAGCCTGGTACTGGGATAAGAACAGACACATACACCAATGGAACTGAATAGAGAGCTCACAAATACATATCTATGGCCAATTAATTTTTGACAAAAAGGTCAGAAGCATAATTTGGAGTAAAAAGAGCCTCTTCAACAAATGGTGTTGGGAGACTGGACAGCTACATAAAAGAAAGAAAAAGAAACAAAGAAAGAACGAAAGAAAGAAAGAAAGAAAAAGAAAGAAAGAAAGAAAGAAAGAAAGAAAGAAAGAAAGAAAGAAAGAAAGAAAGAAAGAGAGAGAAAGAAAGAAAGAAAGAAAGAAAGAAAGAAAGAAAGAAAGAAAGAAAGAAAGAAAGAAAGAAAGAAAGATGATCACCGACTTAGACGATTTATCTTTATACAAAGATAAATTCAAGGTGGGTAAAAGATTCAAATTTAAGTTGTGACACCATAAAAATCCTTTAGAAGCACATAGGCAGGACAATCTCAGATATTCCACTCAACAATATTTTCATTGATATGCCCCCTAGAACCACTGACATAAAGGTAAGGGGAAAACAAAAAGGATATAATCAAAATGAAAAGCATCTGCATGGGTAAAGAAAACAGTATTAAAATGGAAACAGGACCAGCCTTATGGGAAAATATATTTTCCAATGATATCTCAGACAAAGGTTTGATCTCCACACTATATAAAGAACTACTGCACTCTAGGGGAGGAAAGAACCCCATTAAAAAATGGGCAAAAAACTTGAAGAGACACTTCTCCAAGGAGGACATATAGAGGGCCCAGAGACACATGGAAAAATGTTCAGGATCACTAGCCATCAGAGAGATATACATTAACAGCACAATGGGGTATCAATTCACACTAGTGTGAATGGCCATCAAACAAATCAACAAACAACAAGTGTTGGAGAAGATGTGGAGAAAAGGAAACCCTAGTGCACTGTTGGTTGGATTGCAGACAGGCGCAGCCACTGTACAAAACAGTATGGGATTTCCTCAGAAAACTAAAAATGGAGTTGCTTTTTGACCTAGCAATTCCACTGCTGGCATTATATCCTAAGAACACTGGAACAGCGATCCAAAAGCACTTATGCATGCCAATATTTCTAGCAGCACAATTCATAACAGCCAAGCACCAGAAGTAACCTAAGGGCCCATCAGTAAGTGAATGGATCAGAACACAATGGTACTTTTACACAATAGAATACTACTCAGTAGAAAGAAAGAAGGAACTCCAAACCTTTGAGACAGCATAGATGGGACTGGAGAGCATTATGCTATGCGAAATAAACCAGGTGGTGAAAGACAAATACCATATGACCTCACCTTTAAGTGCAACCTAATCAATAAAATAATCAAGCAAGGAAAATGTAACAACAGACATTTAAATTAAGATCAGACAGTAAACATGGGGGGGGTAATTGGGGGAGAGTGAAGGGTTTTCAGGAACAGCTGTAAAGGACATATGGGCGAGACCAAGGGGGTGGATTTGGGGGCAGGAAGTGGGGATTTCTGGTGTGGGGTGAGAGGTGGGGGAAAAAGCTGACAATTGTACTTGAACAACAATAAAATACAAAAGTGGAAAAACAAAAACAAAACCAGCTGTGTGGCAGTGTGTGTGACTGTGTTGTTGTGTGTGTGAATGTGTTTGATGCTGAGAGTTGCAGTGTGTGACTGTGTGAATGTGGATGTATATGACTTTTTGTGATAATGTGTTGTGTGAGACTCTGTGTGACTCTGTGACTGTGCATGTTACTGTGTGTGTCTGTGTATGACTGACTGTGTGTGCATGACTGCAGTGTGACTTTTTGGACTATGTATACACATCTCTCTGTCTGCTCTACTCAAGGACTAAGAAAACAGTTTAGTGGACATTGGGCAACCTATGCTATCAGATATATTCACTCTGCACATTTTGTTATGTACTGGAGAGGTCGACACTAATTTTATTGAAAATTGTAACAGACATCTGTTTCTCTCTGGAAGGGGTTATGATTAAACATGTGTCTTCTCTGACCATCAAGATCATGGACAGGGCCTACTGGACATAAAGGCCAGTGAGTCAGGGTCCCCTCAACTGCTCCTAGGACCCAGCATGCTCCCAATGCGAATCTTATGTGCAGAGAAGTTCAAAGGCCTTGCATCTGGAAGAAACCTTGAAGAAGTCCAATGAGGCACATCCCAGTCCTCAGAGTCCCAGGTCCCCATTCTGGTGTTAGGGTTGCTTCTTACAGGAGAGATGGACTTCACCTAAGGATGGAAGTGGGGGATTCAGTGTTTGAAGAACTGAGCTGACAGCCCTTTCCAGGTTCTATATGGACCCTGAGGTGTTGGGTGAGGTCCAGCATCCCTGAATCTGATCATACCTGTCAGGAGATGGAGGACCCACGGGATCTGGGATGAGGACAGGGAGGACACACAGAGAGTCAGACACTGTACGCAGCTATGTCCACCTGAAAGATGGGCATAGGACTAGGCACACAGAAAAATCACCGCCAAAATGCCTGAAGAGCTTCGACTCATGGGAGAAAAGGTAAAAACACGCCAAGAAAGGTATATATATATATATATATATATATATATATATACACACACACACACATAAAGATGTGTCATCAGGCACATTTTTCAGCAGTTGAGCATTTTGTTAAAAATTAGGAAATGCTGTAAAGAAACATTAAGCCCCTGCCCTTCCACAAATGTCATGCCAGTATTAGGACAATAAAACACTTGGAAAGATACATCAATTTACATATAAAAGCATACATGAATGTACACAGTGCACACACTCTAACACATACAATTGCACACATGGAAAACACAGAGTGACACTCACCCACACACAGAGACACACATTAACAAGAATCCTGTTCCCATCCTCTGTCTTCACCTGCTCACTGGAAGAGCCCTCAGCATCCATGAGTCCTGAGAGCCCCATGCATTCAGCCCCATCTATTAACCCTGAAGAGGGACTTTGGTGTCTGGTTTGGCAATGACTTGCCAGCTGTGTGTGGTACAGCAACCCATGGCTGTGCCCTCAGTGGTCACAGAGCTCAGCTTCATGGAGAGCTGGAACTGGAATATGCCTCCGGGGTCAACATCCTGCTCTGTTAAGAAAGTTAGGGTGTGCACTGACCCTGAATCCCATGTACCCCACCCCCATCCCCACAGCCCCTCTCAGAAGTTCACTAGTCCTTAGCTTGACTCATGCACCTCCAGTGGGATAGGACACTTGGGGCAAGGAGAACACTTTGAGTAATAGATTCCCCACCTCTCTGCCTCCTTACACATATTACCTAAGCCACTCAGAAGCCAATTTCTATGAAGGAGAAGATCCCTGAGAATGTTTTGTCCATGACACACTCTTGACCTAATGCTCACACTGAGCTGACAGAGAGGTAAACAGAGGCACCCTAGTGGGCTGCTCTCTCCATGGGCGTAGTTCTCATTGACATTGGGGTAGGTCCTGGTTCTGTGAGCTGTGGGAGACTCAGAAAAGAGATTAATTCATACATGTGCACACACAGAACACAATGCACACAGTCACAAACACATGTGCAAACAAGTTAACAAGTGTGAACACATATTAATTTGTGTACACTCCTGCACAACTTCCAGCAACCCGGAAAGGAAGCCTTCTTCCAAGCTCCTGAGGTGCAGCTGAGATCATGATCCTCAGTGCACCAGCATGGCTGAACCTGGAACCTCAGAAACATCTAGAGTCCTGTTGCTGGAACTGGTGAATGTTCTTTTATATGACAATATTCTGCAGATGTGGTTAAGTTCTGGATGATTGAGTTAAATGTGTTAACATGGGGAAATTATTGTGAGTGCTTTGGTTGGGACATAAATGCAATCATGTGTCCTTTTCAGAAGGAAACTATAGAAAATCAGTGTAAAAATATTGTGATTGATTCAAGCAGGTGTTAAGGTGGGTTTCCACATTCACCCAGTAAAGGAGGAGCAAGAGGGTAATATGTGGAAGGGAGAGCAGTGACCTGAGGGGTGGAGGTCCTGGAGGACCATCATAATCCCTGGCAGATGGGGTGTGCCTCTCAGAAGGAAGAGCACATGTGAGGACATTCTGTGCATGTTGGGCAGGGGACAGAGAGCCTGAGCTCAGCACACAGGGGCCTGGACAATGCTCGATTCCTCTTTGTGGAAAACGTTTCCAACCATGGGGTAGACAAGAACACTCAGGATGGTTCACTGTCAAGGAGGCAGAGGATGATGAAGGAAAAGTGCCCAGGTACAAAGGGAATCTCATCTGCAAACAGACAATATAGTTTCTTCCTTTGCCATATGCACTGAGGATGTGAGAAACCAGAGTCACAAAGAAGGAGGAAGTTTCCCTGGATGAGGCTTCGAGCTTTGAGAAGAAACCCTGCTCCCAAGAGGAAGCCCCTTTCTCCCCACAAAGGCCCACCCTTTCCCCTGGGGCTGTTCTATTCTTAAGTCTCAGGAGGGCCCTTGTTGTCTTGATAGCTCTCTCAGCACACCACCTCATCTCTCCCAGCCAGGTATGTGTCTGGGATATCACTGACTTCCCCTAACTGTGTCTCCCACAGTAATCCACAGCCGTGTCCTGAGCTCTCAGGCTGCTTGTCTCCGTGTAGACAGTGCTCACGGATTTGCTTCCAGTCATGCTGACTCTGCCCTGGAATTTCAGTAGGTAAGTTGCATTACCAGTGTTAGGGTAAACATACCCCAGGTACTCAAAGCCTTGCCCTGGGGCCTTTCGCACCCAGTGCATCCAGTAGCCTGTAAAGGTGCATATGGAAGCCTTGAAGGAGAATTTCACTGATAACCCAGGATTCCTCACCTCAGCCCCAGACTGCACCAGCTCTACCTGGGAGTGGGTATATATAGAAAGGAGATAGGACTTTGTGGAAATGTCTCTTCAGTGTGCCTGGACCCCTAACCATCCCAGGGACTGGGGACCCCCTTATCTGTAGCCAATTCCACCATGGAGGGGACTCTCCAGCTCCAGCACATGGTGAGGGGCTATGCTTTGGTTAGGAATCCTAGAGGGGAGGGTGTGGCTGTGGGTGATGCTCTTAGAGCCAAGACACACTCATATTCAATCTAGTGTTCCTCTTTCTCTGAATATTCATGAGGCAGAATGTTTACCTGAAGTCCTGAAGTCCTGACACCTTCTGAGAAAAGTTGGAGGACACAGAGACCACATTCAGTAGGAGTCTGATGAACTCAGTCCTAATCCCTGTGTGAGGATACGTGTCCCCTGCATGGTTCCTAAGCTCTGTAAAGAAACAGCTCGTCTTTCTGACAAACAAGTTCCCACAGGGCATGCTCCTAATTGTGAACCCATCTTTGAGTGATACAGAGACATCTAGACCAGTCTCACCTTGGTACAAGAATGTCTTATTATTGGACCAGTATGTCTCCCCGATTCTCCATCTAGTGAGTTAATAAAGTGATTTTGGCGTCCACTATAAAAGTCCTACGGGAAAACATAGGCAATAAAGCTCAGACATTCTACACAGCCATATTTTTGCCAATATGTCCCCTAAAGAAAGGGAAATAAAGGGAAGAATAAACAAATGGGATTTCATCAAAATAAAAAAAAAAGCTCCTGAATAACTAAAGAAAACAGCAATAAAATGAAAAGAGAACCGACTCTATGGGAAAACATATTTCTAATGATACCTCAGACAAAGATTTGATCTCCAAACTATATAAACAATTCCAAATACTGCACTCCAAGAAAACAATAAACCCAATTAAAAAATGGGCTAAAAAGTTAAACAGAACTTCTCCAAGGAGGATGTACAAAGGACACAGATACACATGAAAAGATGCTCAGCATCACTAGCCATCAGAAAGATGCAAATGAAAAGCACAAGGAGATACTACTTCACACAGGTGAGAATGACCATCATGAACAAATAAACAAACAAGTGTCTGAGAGGTTGTGGAGAAAAGGGAATCCTAGTGCACTGTTGGTGGGAATTCATGCTGGTACAGCCACTGTAGAAAACAGTATGGTATTTTCTCAGAAAACTAAAATGGAACTGCCACTTCACCCAGCATTTCAACTGCTAGAATTATATCCTAAGCATCCTGAAACACCAATCCAAAAGAACCCATGCACTCCAATGTTCAGAGAAGCATAATTCATAAACTCAAGTTCTGGAAGCAACCAAGATGTCCATCAGCAAATGAATGGATCAAAAAACTATGGTACATTTACACATTGGAATTCTATGCAGCAGAGAGAAAGAAGGAGCTCCTATCCTTTGCTGCAACATAGATGGAACTGGACAGCGTTATGCTAAGTGAAATAAGTCAGGCAGTGAGGGGAAAATACCATATGATCTCACCTTTAATTGTAACCTATTCAACAAAACAAAAAAGCAAGCAAAATATATCCAGGGATATTGAAATTAAGAACAATCTGACAGGGACCAGATGGGAGGTGGGAGGGGTAATGTGGGTGAAGGGGGAAGGGTTTTCAGGAACAGATAAAAGCACACATGGGCAAGACCAAGGGGATGTAAGCATGGCAGGGAGGCGGGAATGGCTGGAGTAGGGGGAGTGTAGGGGGGTTAAATGCAGACAACTGTACTTGAACAAGAATAAAATGCTTTAAAAAATAATCCATGTCCAGTTCCTTTCAGTTGAGAAATAAAAAAAAAAAACAACATAAAAATACCCTTATTGACTATGCTTCTCATCCCTTACTGAATTTCATAAATGGTCTAATGGAAGTGGGTATTTACAGTCACCTCATGTCCAACTCATAAGTTAGATGCTTTTATGAGAAGAGGAGGTCTCAGGCCTTAAGAGGAAATCTCTCCTCAGCTCTCTCTCCAGCTGATCCTGGGGCAGCAGTCCTGAGCTCTGGGGTCCCATGGAACCCCTGCTGCTTATCCTGAGTCCTGCAGGGGAGGGTCATATCTTGGCTCAGAGGGCATGGACATCTCACTGGCACTCGATGAGTATTAAAGACAGTACTCCGACTTCAGGATGCTCCCATGGGGACACTATATCCTTTGACATCTCTGGGCACAGAGAACTGACCTTACTAAAAACCAGTGACTACAGGAAACCTCCAAACAAGGGCTCTACAAGCTGCCAGGGGGTGGGGGGCTTTCCTGGAGCTGCTTGGTACACTGACACAGCCACCAGTTCTGACACTGGAAGTTCTTGGGGCCTTTGGAGGCCTCTGATGTCCTCAGATTCCTGTTTGAAGGTCTTATCTCAGGGCCCTGCATGTGGCCCTAACCCCGCCTCATTTCTGCTACTCAATTATTCACACACACAGTGATAATTTTCATGGTAATGTTGTTGAAGTCTCCTTTCTCTCTTGTTCCTACCACATGGGCTGGTCCTCTATATGGGTTCTAGGCCTGAGTGGGACTTGTTAGGTGAATGAGGTCATCTCTTTGAGTGACATCCTGGGTTTTCATCTACCCTCAGGTAGATTTTTTTGTTGAGGTTCATGTTGATTATCCCTCACTGTGTCTTTCGCAGAGTAATACACAGCTGTGGCCTCAGTAGTCACAGAGCTCAGCTGCAGGGAGAACTGGTTCTTGGATGTGTCTCTGGAGGCGGAGGTGTGGCTCTTGAGGCCTGGACTATAGTAAGTGCTCCCATCATAACATATGTACTCAATCCATTACAGCCCCTTCCCTATGGGCCAGTGGCTCCAGCTCCAGCAGTAACCACTGGCTGTGATGGAGAATTCAGAGAAAGAGCATATGAAGGAGAGGGCCTGTGAGGGCTTCACCAGTCCTGGACCTGACTCCTGCAGCTGAACCTGGGACATGACACCTGGGGACAAGAAGCATCAGTCCCTGTCAGTCAAGTTCAGTCACCACCATCCCTTAGACCTATGTCTGACATCTGAGACACTCACCCTTGGGGGCTTTTACCAGGCAAAGTAGGACACCAAGAAATCTCTCCTTCCATAGAGCACAGCTTGGCCTTCCTCAACTAAGTCAGCTCCTGTGCAGAAAGAGCTGTAAGTCCCAGTTCAGGGGAGGATTTACCTAGGGAATGAGAATGAAAGTTGCATGTTGGTGACTCTGTTCTCATAAGTGAGAAGGAACTGAGATCACTGCCTCATGTCCCCCAGGGTCCTGAGCACATTTCTTCTCTGATACTCTATGATGGAGAGCAGTTGGGTTATGAGACAACGTTGAATCATGTCAAAGGACAGCCCTTATTTCTACATGTAAAAAAATAAAGATGGGCTGGATGAGGGATCACACTATGTTAATTTCATACATTACTCAAGTGGATATGAAAACACATGCACATTATGTAGAAACATATCAAGTCCAAAGAAACACATGAAGTAGAGTCATTGTTTCCAGGCTGAAAGCATTGTTTCCACATCCATTGTTTTATAATTTCATATAAAATATTATATGGTATGAATTTTATGTAAAAATAAGAGCAAAGTAACAAACACTTTATCCCTTAACCTGGCTTAGGTCCCCAGTCCTGAAAGTGGTCATGCAGGTGTGACCTCTGTCCCAGTCCAGCTCAGGTACTGGGCCATGCAGGTTAACACTTGTGGCCAGAGGTCCAGCCCTGGCCCTTCATCGAGCCGAGTGTTACACACACTGTGTCCTTCCTTTTGCCTCACTTCCCACAGGACAGTGCAGCTGCTTCTACAGGTGAGATGCTCAGCAGGCTTTTAAGTTTCCTAGACCACATGAGGCCTTGAGACCCACGAGTCACCTTCTCTCAGAGAGACACAGGCAATGACTCTGGGCCAGCAGGTGTTGTGTGATGTGTCTGTTAATGGCAGGGCCTCTTTCCTGGTCATAGAGGGTCAATGTGGAAACTGCCATCCTCAAATACACTTGGGACCCTGGGTGGGGGTGAATCTTGTGTCTGATGTCCTAGAAAGGGGGCTGGGAGCTCACGATGGGACCAGGTGACAGATGGAGGGAAATAAAAGTGCAGAACAGGTCTATCTTTCATTAAATCCCTAAACTGAGTTGAAACACATGATGGGATTTAACAGCCCGGTAAATGTTTGAAACAAGGTTTGCTTTCCCAAGTCTCACTCATGCTCCGCACACAAAAAATAACCACTGCTGTCCCATTATTTAATAGTGAACAGCAAGGACTGGGGCACATATGACAAACTGAGGACATCCATCGACCAGAGGTGAGATTTCCTCAGGTGACATATGTCTGAGGTGATTCCCTCTTTGTCAACAAGAGAGGTGAGACTGAGGGGTTGGTGTATTCTCATGGGATCGACGTGGCATCTGTGACAAAGATAACACCACTGTGCTGCAGGTGCTGTGAGGGCACCTATGAAGATCCCTGGACACTGGCCAATTGTAACCAGCATGAAGAAAAGTGAGGTGTATGCTGAGTGAGGGAAGCTATAAGAATGCCCCCTCCAGGGGGTAGCATACCTGTGCCCCTGAGCACACCTATGCTTTGTGACCCACTCTTGTCCCATCCCACAGCATGCAGGAGAACTAATCCCTCATCCAATTCTTTCACCATCCCAGTGATGTGTGTCCCCATGTGTCCCATAGGCCCTCAGACTGGACATGCCCTCCATTCCCTCCCCTGTTTTTGTGACACTGTCTAGAGACTTATTTCAGGTGATCCCTGGGTGCCTCTGTGTCCCAGTTTTCCAGGAGATTTAGAGACCATGAGACACACAGAAATGGAACCTGTTGAAGGTCTTTTCATTTTCTCTCTCCCATGTCAAGGTGAGAACAGAGAGAAATGTTGGTTGCCTGCTGAGGGGACTCTTCAAAGTGAAAATTCATGAACACAAAGTTCTACTGAGATGGAAGGGTCCATTTGGGTCATCATGGTCCTGTGTGTTAAGAACATCTTGGATGGTTATGCATCTCTACTGTCATTCTTGTGACGCCATGAGTCAGAGAGTGCTGGGCCTTAATGACATAGCACCCACATTGCATATCTCTGAAAGAGACACCCGGTCCTTATAGTGCCCTGCACAACCTAAGTACATGACTCACCTACTATCCTTGTCTCCACATACCCACCTCATACACTGCTCCCAGTTTAGGGAACACGTGGCCTACAATCCTGATCCAGGCTCCCTATCTTTTCATTGGCTGGAATCACACATGGGACAGTCACACTCTTCCCGAGATTCTTACCCAAGAGCTAGCTCCTCAGAACAACCTCTCATACCAGCCAACTGAGTTCAGCCCTGACTACATTTCAACATTGTAAGATCATGAGATGCCATCTCTCCTGGAAGATATGTGCACACTTCATATTAATGCTGGTGTGACATTTGTGGTAAAACATGCATTAACTAGCACTCACCATGCTGATCAATTATAAATGGACACAGCAGCATTAAGCACTTTCACACTGTTGTGCAACATTTTCACCTTCCAAATCCAGGAAACCTCACTTTCCCAAACTGACTCGGTGTCCATTAAACAATAACTCCCCATTTCCTGTCCCCGCCCCAGTCACCCCTTATTGTGCTCCATCTTCATGTCCTTGACCCTCCTTCTCTCACATATGTGGAAGCCCATAGCCATTGTGATTCTGAGAGTGGTGTGTTTCTTCAGTCAGGGAGTCTCCAAGGCTCAACTGTGTTCTTGGGTCCGTTCACTTTCTCTTCTTTTTATGGGGAATGTAATTTTGGTTGTGAGGATGGAGCACACATTTCTTAATGAGTTTCCTATTCCACTTCTCTGGTTTTCACAAACATTCAGATTCTATATAGTTTTTTTTTTTTTTTTCTGTTTTCCTGATCACGGAGCAGGGGGCACTGCACAGAGAATGAAGATAACAAATTCAGGTGAAAGGAGTCAGCAGGTGATCAATGAAATATACAGGAAGCACCTGTGACCAAGGGCTGTGCTGAGTTGGGACAAAGAGTAATAATTTCCATAGCATGCTAATGGTCTTCTGTCATGGTCTCCTGTCCATTCTGGAAGCAGCAAGATGGGTAGAAAGGGGTGTGTGTGTTGACAGCAGGGTGAATAGAGCCCTAGGTCTGATGGGGACTAGGTGCAACATCATGTCTCACCTGCATTAGCCTGGACTTCCTGGGCTGGGGGATCACATCCCACCTTTGCCCTGTGGCTCTGAGGAAGTAAGAGATTGTGATAGAAAGGAGATTCAGGGGAGCTTGAAGAACCGGGGTGATGTGAGGGTCGAATAGGAGACTCAAAATTAGTTTCAGTTCAAAGACTCAGGCCTGAGATGCAGGAGGAACCTGTGTGCCACGGTTGCTGGAAGAGGGATCACAGCTCATGTGGATATTTCTGTTCCAAGGACATCAAGCAAGAGGGTCCCATTGGTCCCCTGCAGGCATTCAATGGTAATGCAGGGACCCTCTCCCACATCATGGGAGATTATCTTTCTCATGAAGTCCACTGATACTAAGCAGCCTCACAGAAATCCCCAGATGAAGTAGGGGGGTAACAGGATACAGCCAAGAGGGGAGGGGACATACCCCAAATAGGGATTTGGAATGTGGCCCAGAATTCAGAGTGTCCAGGAAATATTAGGATGCCCTCACCCCTCCAAAGGTGTGAGTGGGGGAAAGGGACAAATAGAGCAAGGCCATTGAGAGCTGTTTTGAATAGCAACAGCTTTGCAGCTAACCTCTGGTGGGGTCATTTAACATATCTATAACCTTTAACTGGTTATATAGATATGTTAATAGCTGTGGCCATGCTATGAGCCAGAGGAATGGAAGTAACTTCCCCACCAATATGTAACTGGGGGGGGCAGGTACCCTGGTTACAGCTCCTGCTTGGGAGCTTGGAGAAGATTGGCTCCATGCTATGGGGGCATGCCCGCCCAGATTCACCATGGCAACCCAGTAAAGCTGAAGGGTATTAGAGTGCTGGCAAGTGTAGCCAATTGTAGGAGGAATCGGGAATGGGGCTGCAGAAGACTGGGGCCAAGATTCAAAACAAGGCATGCCAGCATTTGGAGAGAGGACCACAGCCAGTGCAGGTGGGAGAACCACTGGGTCTTTAGCAGGGTGGGGACTCCCATAGCCCTGCCAGAAAGAATCACCATGCGGTTTTAGCAGATAACCACCACTCGGCTTTGGCAGAGTGGTGACCCCCATCCTCGCAGCCATTGCTGAAGAGAACCACACAGCTTTGCCAGAATGGGGACTCCCACGGCCATTGTGAAGGAAGGACCAAATGGTTGTGGCATTGCAGAGAACCATGTGGCTGTGGCAATTGTAAGGAGAGTCACATCACTTTGAAAGAGTGGGGGCACCCTCAGCTTTAGAAGGGTGAACCACCACCTGGCTTTAGCAGAGATCCCGCGACACAGCTGAGGGTGTGGGGAACTGAGGGAGGCCTACCAGCTGAGATGGATTACTGGGAAGAACCAGGGGCTTCCTGAGCCACAGACTTGTATTTCTTTTCCTGAGATATGGTACCCCTGACTGGGCAAAGGGAGAAGGAAGGACTGTGTGTGACTGTGGGTGTGTTAAGAGATTTTGGGATTTAGATGAAGGCATAAGGTCACTACTTTAAGTCTGTGTAACATTAAATAAACATTCCCTTCCCTGTTCATAAATCTCTGGCATTGAGAGATGTCTTTCCTATAAGGCGATAGGGATAATGATCCTGAAGGGTTCCTTTTGGAAATAGCATATCACCCTTTGGCCCCCCCATTTGTTCTGTAACACTAGGACAATGACCAACACCACTGGACATTTTTGTCTCCATCAGGACTGACCACTGATCTGAGAACTGGTGGCCAGTGAACCCTGGGAGCTGATATTTACTGCTGAGTTGTCTGTCCAGTAGGTGTCCAGATCCCACCTCTGGAGAAGATGCAGAAGTAGATCTCAGATGATGTGGTAACCCCAGACTACCACAGGGCCCCAAGGCTGACACTGACTTCCCCTCACTGTGTCTCTTGCCCCATAAAACACAGCCATGTCCTTGGTGGTCTGGGAGCTCAGCTGCAAGAAGAACTGGCTGCTGGGCATACCATACCAGTGCTGTCTATGGGAGCACTGATGGCGATGTGACCCTGGAAATCTGGGTTGTATCTTGTGTTCCCTGTCCAGTACCCTATCTATACCTGCCTCTTTCATAGGGACTGCCAGATCCAATCCAGTACTTAATGCTGGTGAACGACCCTGCAGGCACAGATCAGATGAGGGAGAGGGTCTGCA
Organism: Phyllostomus discolor; assembly: GCF_004126475.2. NCBI lineage: Eukaryota > Metazoa > Chordata > Mammalia > Chiroptera > Phyllostomidae > Phyllostomus > Phyllostomus discolor. The sequence goes on along the minus strand of NC_040917.2, from coordinate 2,534,969 downwards.
AGTCCTTCACCAGGCCTGCACCTGACTCCTGCTCTACCAAGGATAGGACACCTGAGTACAGGAGCCATAGTTCCCTGTCAGTCACATGCAGTTACTACCATTCCAGAGACCTGTGTATGACATCTGAGACACTCAAACTGTGGACTGTCACCAGGTGAAGGAAACACAGCTGCCTCATCTTCTCTAGAGCACAGCTATGCCTTCCCCTGAGACCTCAGCTTCATGTGAGGAGGGAGCTGTGAGCTCCCACTGCCCATGGGAGGACTTACCCTGGACCTAGGACAGAAAGTTGTATTTGGGAGATTTCTTTCTTATAAGTAGAGGAGGACTGTGGCAGTGTTCCCTCTAGGAATTTCTTCTTGTGACCACAGATCTTGTGTGAGCTGGGATGAGAGGACCTTAGGGTTGTGAGGCTCATTGCAATCAGGTCATAGGATTGCTCCACATTTCTGGATGTAAGGAGATAATTAGAATCTCATTTATTTTTGGACATTTTACAAGTTATTAGCTTTATATTCAGATGTATTTCTAAACACAAGCATGATAAACACATTGATAATTAAGAAGATCTTAAAATAATGATTTTATGTTTACTAATATGTTGATTTCAGTTTAATGTAAATCTGGTTCCAACATATAGGAGAGTTTCTCCAAAGGCCCAGTTTTCTCTAACTGAAACACATATGACCACGTTTACATAAGTAACTACAAAGCCTTGGCAGCCTAGAGATCCTTGATCCTTGCTGTGTGTGTTGTATTTATGTTCAAGGCCCTTTGAGATAATTCTCCCTTAAGGCACTGAAGCCTACATCAGAGGACCCTCACGACTTACATAAACAGGAGCACCCTTTTTATGCAGAAGAGTAAAAAAAAAGTAGCCACTACAACTCTCTATGATGCAGTGTCGACCAATTTGGAAGGGAAGATGTGGGCAGAGTCATGGTTAAGCCAAGTTCTCAGATTCTGGTACGAAGGGTTCATTGCATTCATAGGCAGCATAAAGTGGAGGAACCCGTCCATAGCTTTGCTCAGAGGGAAGCTCATTAGAAATTCAAAGGAATGCTCTCCATCTCCATCCTTCCTGGAAGGGCTTGGCCCTATGCCCAGAAATCCCTGGTCTCTGTTACTACATGGAAAGAACTTTATATTCAGGATACAATATTTTCAGATATAGCATTGCAATATGCTCTGTAGTCTATACTTGCCTTTTTATCTCCCTAGCAGTGATTTCATAGGACAACGAATTTCAAGTTTAATTAAATTTTATTCACCAATGTTTTATCTCAATGTTTTATCTTAACGTTCACCAGACAGCTCATTCTCATAGCCAGTATGTTCTGTATTTCCCTGTCATTTTTATGCAGGTGCTGGTGCAGGAACAGTGGAGCCAGAAAAATGGTCCTGGGATATCAGTCTGTGGACCATTGTCACTGTAGTTTTCCACTGCCACCCCTAGTGTCCTCAGGGCCCCCTTCAACCCAGCACTCCTGTGTTCTGGGAGGTTTGTGTCTGAGCTCATGTTTACTTCCTCTCACTGTGTCTCTGGTGCAGTCATACACAGCTGTGTCCTCAGTGACCACAGAGCTCAACTGCAAGGAGAATTGGTTCTTGGATGTGTCTCTAGAGATTGAGGTGCGACTCTTGAGGGATGGGCTGTAGTAGGTGTTCCCATTACTACATATGCACCCTATCCACTCCAGCCCCTTCCCTGGGGGCTGGCGGATCCAGTTCCAGCAGTAACCACTGATGATGGAGTAACCATACACAGCACAGGTAAAGGAGAGGGTCTGTGAGGGCTTCAACAGTTGTGTGCCCCACTCTTGCAGTTGCACCTGGGTCAGGACACCTGGGGACAAAGAGCATCAGTCTGTCAGCGGTGCACACTCACCATTACCCCACTGACCTTTGTCTGACACTTGAGACACTCACACTCGGCGGCAATCACCCAACACAGGAGATGACCCAGCAGTTTCATCTTCTCCTGCACAGTTCTGTCTTCCACAGAGACCTCAGCCCCATGTGGGGAGAAAGCTGCAGGTCCCACAGCCCAGGGGAGGATTTACCCTGGGGATGGAAGAGAAATTTGCATGTGGTGAAGCCTTTCTTATAAAGTGGGGAGGGACTTAGGTCAGGCACCCTTGTCATTCTGGAACCTCTGTTGGGGCATCTCTTCTCATGAACTCACTCACCATGTGCTTCAGGGAAAAGGGATTCCCATGGCTCTGCATATGGCCCAAATCCTACTGCACTTCTACAGCTCAATGAATGACAGGTGGACACTATGCTGATTTTCATCGAAATTCACTCCATGACCCCCTTATCTGCTGTACCTATCACTTGGAAAGTTCCACAATAGACTCTATGTCATTTTGTGCCTTTGTAGGTGAGGTCATCTCTGTATGTGTCTCCCAAGTTTTTTGTCTATTCTTGGTGCTCCATCCATATGGTTACCTTCCCTTCTGACCATACACCCCATGGGCCTCAGACTGGACATCCAATTTGATGACAGACTCACTGCTCAGTGACCCTCAGCTGCACCAGTCAGTCTCTGAACGAATCACCATCTCCTTCTGCATCCAGGTTTCCTGTTCAGCCATCATGAACTTTCTCACACTGATCAAGCCACCAGGGGTAGAAATCAGTCACTACTGGTCGTTACTCAGGCTCCTTTTCAAAGGCGGTATTCTCCAGGGCTGGTCATGGAGGAACTATGGTGATGTTCCCCATCCAGCAGCCCAGCATGTTCTGAGTTCTCACTTAGTTCTAGGGACAGATGAGAACATCTGTTTCAGTTTTTGCTGTCTGGGGAATGTTACAGGTGGCTCCTATGGAGAACACTGAGAAAGATCCCATTTCCTTAGGACCATGGATCAGTGGTGGATTAACAAGCATGTGTCAGTTACATGTCCCACCACCTTATATAAGTCACTGCATAATTATCCTCTAAGTCAATCTTATTATCATATGTGCTATCAATTAGAACCTGCATCAGGCAAGCATTCTTTCTAAGCAAATGTTCACTATAATCTTACAGATTTATTAAATCTCTATCATTTCAGTAAATGTTCATCATGACCTTTTTTTGCATGAAGGCAAAGAACAAGATGGAGAAAAATCACTCGCAAGATCAATCACCGAGAACCCAAATCCTGTGCCCTGTTGTCAGCTTTGTCTGCTGAAGCTGTCTCAGTGAGCTCTGATGGCATGCAGTTCTGCTCTGTCCATCCTCAGTAAACTTTCCTGAGTCTTCATGAGGCTCCGGTATTTTCAATGGTCCTTGCATGTCATGACCATGCAAGGCACATGGAATTCCCTTGCATGCACAAGGGATATTAAGTAATAACTTTGTGAATTAACATGACATGAATTAATGTGATCCTCCTGTTTGTTCACTGAATGCATCTTGATATTTACCTTTATAGGGAATCAATGCTTATATTACAGTCAGTGAGGTGCCCCAAAGCCTAGGAGCTGTGGTTTTGGTCAGCAGAGGCAGGAGTGTTGCTGCCATAATCCATCTTCACCTGAAGGCTGAAGACCAGGGTGCCCAGGGAAGATCTCTGTCTAAGCTATAGAATCCAGCTCACAGGAAGTAAAGGGTTAATTTTCCCTCTTCAGTTTGTGTCAGTCAGTACATTGGTGGAGGGGATATTGCCCATCCTCACTAGGGTTAAAAAAAAAAATAATAAAAACTGCTTTTCTAAGCCACCATTTCAAAGGTAAGTTCACCTGTAAACAGATTTGGAGAAACCCATGAATGATTATTAGCCAAATACTTAGGCATCTTGTGATCTAATCAAACTAACACAAAACCCACAGTCAGGGCAGAGCTGCTTAGTGGAAGAATTCCAATAAAGGTAAAATACGCATCTGCCCATCTGCCAATGCACATAGATAAAGGTCAACCAACCACTTTAGACTGGTTGTGGTGAATGCTTTCTTAGATATCTACATGTTGAATGTCAGGTGAAGAGGAAGCTCCCTGCCAGAGGATTACATAGGAGTCACTGAACTTGAATCCAGAACATTTGCGGGAGAGTCTCACAGACCCTCCAGGCTGCATCCTGTCTGCACCAGACTCCACCAACTGCCCCTCTCACCAGGCACCTGCAGACAAGAAATTTTAATTAGCAGTGGGCACACACACACAGAATGCCCCGGGTTCTCTGTAATGCTACCATGCAAAAGCATGAAAGCAAATGCCCAGTTCAGCTCAAACTTCATAGTGCTTCCTCTGGGTTAACGGCTTCAGTGAGTGCTAACTGCAGAAACCTGGGGGTTGGAACTGATCTCCCTGAGGTGCAGGGACAGCCACAAATCTCAGTTTATTTGCACATATTGATGCCCATTTGCATGTGATGCCCCCTTAGTGACAGAAAAGTCCCTGAGTGATGGTTCTAACTTGACATGAGGGGGAAGCACACACATTCTGACAGTGAAGGCTTTTTATAAGGGACTGATTAGTCTCTGCATTGTAGAGTTATTATCATTTTTGCTAAATTCTACCATTGGTCAGTTTAACACAATTTAATTCACAGCGATATTCCACATGCACGGTGTTTCATGCTATTCAGCTCAGCATAAATTCTTTGTATGGCATTGTTTATCTGTTGACACACAGAGTGAGGTTCATCCCCATTGTCAGCCTCCCTGGCTGAGGGCAGTGGACACTGCAAGGGCTGGCCTCTTGTTCTTTGAAGACAGAATCATTGCCCTTTGTGCATCTGTGCACTGGGTGTCCATCATTGTGGAGAAAGAGTGGGAAGAAGGGACAAACACATGTACAGCCTTTTAACTGCCCTGGACGCCCTCTCTCCTCAGCCTATTCAGCCTCCTCCACCAACCACTTAACAATGGTCACATCAAGTGACTGAGGTGCACACAGTATATTAATAATTATTCAGGTAAATGTGACTGTAATCTAAATACCATGTTGTCATTATTACATGCAATCTCTGGGAAGTTTGAAAAGTGTCATGCTTAGTTAAAATCATAAAACCTACATAAACCCACAGTCCCACTTGGTCAATGCTACACCCAGGTCGCATTCATGCCTACACCTTCCAGTGCACATCAGTCACGTCCCTGTGACATGGTGACTGGAAGAAACATGCATTCATGAATTTTGCCTTCAGTGAAATGTGGGCCTCCTTCCATGCTGAGATTGTAAATACTGAAAGGTTCACAGATACAACCAACTTCTAACGTTGCCTTCTCACTGCATCTATTTAAGAGCCTTCCATGACTTTCAACCAGGGAATATTGCCTATAAGAACACCGAAGAAAAACCACCCTTGAACATCACTGGAAGGATACTAATACTGTACTTTTAACAGCACATATATGGCAGCAAATCTTCAAATCTCCAGAAAGACAGCCCTTGTGGTCATGTCACTCTACAACTTGACTACATTCTTGGTGCTGTAAAGATCTACTGTGAACTGGGTCATTGGCCAATAAATTTATTCATCAATAATCTGGAGGTGGGAAATGCAATAACTGCTGGCAGATTGATGTCAGTTACAGAAGAGATTCCTATATGACTGTTTGCTCACTGTAATCTCAGAGGGTGGCTAGGGCAAGGGAGCTTCCTCTGTCCTCTCTTACAAAGGACACAATCACATTCATGACAGCTCCACCCCAGGACCATCACTTGTCCCAAGGCCCAATGACCTAACACGATCACATGAGCTTCAGGTTTTAATAACCTCAGAGCTTTGGAGTGACACCAACACAGGCCCACAGCAACAACCATATAATCAAATCATGCTCCCACCCAATTGGAAGACTACTTCAGGAGTGACCCCCAAACTGAGGATCCCCATAAATCTGTGGATATTTCTCATCTTAGGAAGCAGAAAGTGGACACAAGACATTCAGAACGAGCTGATATCCCTGAAGACTGAACAGACTACACTTTGAACAAAGTGTTTATATAATTTATTATTTATCCCTTTATTGCATCCCTATGATTGTTATTGTTGTTTTCTATGGACTAAATCTGTTCTCCAGTCCATAATTACAGGTGGCTCTGTGTTCTCACTCATGTTCCCTAGGTGCTCAGTGAAGTAAGGACACAGGCTCTAGTGTTTGATGTCTGATGGTGTTATGATGAGGTTCACCCCTCTCTCTCTTCCTGTCCACACGTGGGAAATCTGATGTGGAAGTGGGAATTCTCTTTAGTTTGATGCAGGTTGGGGATAGAAACCACGCAAATCCCATCATGAGCAGGACCCTCCTCCGGGATGAACAAAAAAACCTGGGCCAGACTTCATATCTGATGTGATGCGACCATTCCTGACCTGCTGAAAAGTCTGCCCTGCTCTCAGGAGACTCCTCAGTGAAGGGACAAACATTCTCACAGTCCCTCTGTGTGTGCCATCATCACCCTGGGCATCCATACCATGGCATGGTGGGGGACCCTCTATGTCCACGTGATGTCAACTGCTACTGATGCCATGGATATGGAATTAAGTAAATGACCTATTCACCCCTGATTTTTTTTCTCTCTCTGGGACTGGGTTCCTACAACTCTGGAGTCCACTGTCCAGCATGTCTCCTGCTACTGCCTGAATTGGACTCTGAGCTTTGTGGGGATGGACTCCTTGTTGGGTCCAGCAGAGCCTCTGATTGGATTCAGCTGATTTGGGCCAGGAGGTTCGATAACTCATTAGGGTAGGGATCAGCAAATGTATGTGACTCTCTCACTTTGGAGCATGTGATAATGTTCTCTGGGAACAACAAGCCTCTGTAATTCAGATACTGAAGAGGTCAGCACAGAAGCATAAAGGGAATGAGGCTCCCAGAGGGGAATTTCTGAGTGGAGAGTCGACCCCACACCTGCCAGGAAACCAGACCTTAAACTGCACCTGCAGTTGCCCCCAGCCTGATGATTGTGCTCACTGTGCCCTCAGCACCCCCTGGTGACCTGAGTGTCCCCTGCAGCCCAACGCTTGTGTCTCCCTCAAGGAGGTTTGTATCTGGGATCACACGGACTTCCTCTCACTGTGTCTCTCACACAGTAATGCACGGCCCTGTCCTTGGCTCTCAGGTTGTTCATTTGCAAGTAAAGTGTGCCCTTGCCATTTTCTCTGGAGATGGTGAATCGGCCCTTCACAGAGCTGGCGTAGTATGAGCTACCACCACTACCACTAATTTCTGAGACCCACTCCACCCCTTCTCTGGAGCCTGTCTGACCCAGTACCTTGCATAGTTACTGAAGGTGAATCCACAAGCTATGAAAGAGAGTCTCAGAGATGCCACAGGCTGCACCAAGCTTCCCCCAGATTCCACAAGCAGCACCCCACACTGGGCACCTGCAAACACAAACATCAGGTCAGGAAACTGTCACACTTCACCGTTTCTCTCAGTCATGTGAACTCACATACCCAGTGTATCCCTCTCCATATATTACCTCTTAAGACTGAAAAAAAATGAAAACCCAACTGGGCACAAACACCATGGTGAGTGTTCTGTCTTCTGTCCTGAGGAGGAACTGGGAACACCTGGGAATCCCAGGTTGGGCTCCTGTCGCAGAGCAGCAGGGTCAGGGCTGGGCTGCTTTTCATGAGCAGAGGGACACTATTTGCATGTCCTCCTCCTACATAGAGGTCTGGTGTTGGACACTGACATAAATTACATGGTCCCGGAGTGTGACATGTTGTAGTGTCAAGATGGTGCTTGAACTAGGAGAGTAAATTCTCATAAAAGACAGGGACTTAAAATGAGTGATACCTTTGAAATTCACCAGTAATGAACTCATGAAGAGGAGTCAATTCTCATGAGCAGAGGAAAAATTAACAGAGCAGAAGGTTGTTGTTCAGGTCACAGGAAGATCCAGTTGTCCACATTTCATCTACAAAGCAATCAGAGTTTGATCTAAGAACAGAGTGTGACCTTAGAGCACATGGACTCAGTGTTGGAGGAGATGGAGGGTCTTTGTAGATCACTGGAGGCAGAAGGCTGAACTCTGCAGAAAAGCAGCCTGTGCTTCTGGGTCATGTTCATACAATGGAATTTGGTGCTAAATGTGCAGCAGCCTCACTGCCTTTTTGTGTTTTCATTCTCTATTATCTGCAGTAAAACCAGATTCAAATATTTGGACATAGAGAAAACTCAGGCATGACCAGATTTCCTTTGCTGAAGATGTAGGTAGAAATTGTAAGTATGTTGACATTGTTGGAGTTTGATTATGAAACCTTGAAACAAACCACTAATAGACAATAATTGATGTAATAAAATAATACTTGATATGAAGAATATTATTTTTCTTTATCCCTTGATTACAGGATGAATAAATCATTCAAAACACTTCCCGTTACTGGAGCTGGTGGACATAACTTTATATTAAAACTGTTCTTCATTTCTAATTCAGCCTGATACCCACTCTTAGGATCTGTGTTCACATGCACATGTGAAGTAGCTGTAATCAGAGAGCAGGAGAAGGAATGGATTAGCCCCCTGGTTCTTTTGTAGTTAATTTCAGAAGAGCCATCTCCTCTTTTTCTCTCTGGCTCTATTCATGTCTTCATGAGACACATCTGAAACTGTCACTATGGTTGTTTCTGATGGGTGTCCACTGAACTTGAACCTGATTCACTGAATGAATAAATGTGCAAAGTGGGAAAAGAGACTATATCCATGGGGATCAATCCCTAGGGATGGTAAATGAGCCTCATTTCAGCTGACACACTTGCTCTGACCTCCAGACTCTGCAGGAATAAATGTGTATAGATGGCAGTTCCAGGTGTGTGATTGGTTCATTTGTCATAGGAACATAGTGCAGGTTAGATATTGGATTGCCATTGTTAAAGGTTTCCCCACACTGTACCCTGCTGTGTGCTGACATTAATAGTGTCCAAGGGACAGGGACACTCACACAGCTGTGGTCTCAGGTCAGGAGACTTCTTAGGATCTCCCCCTGAGGTAGGAGTGAGGGAACACGGTGATGTCATAGACTGTGCTGGAACCTGGAACACCTGCCAACCTTCGACTTTGTTGCCACAGTGTCATCTGTGTGATGCTTGGTCAGAGGCAAGAACAGAAGTGTCTTATTGACTTTAAAGTCCTTTCATTTCCCCAAACACATTCCATTGTTCAGACATAGGATAGTGTCCTAGAACTTTCTAGGAGACACTATAGTCCGATCCCAAAGCTGAACACACCATGATTCCCAGATGACACCTCCATGAACACTCCTCATCCCCAGGACAAGGAGACTCCCAAAGTTCCCCCTGCACAATCACAGTAAATAACAGGGGTCCTCTCAGGAGCATCTTCCCAGACACTTCCTTGCAGTGCATCTGGCTCCTTGAGTGTCTGATGTGCATGTCACAGCATCAGCCCTGGTCTCAGATACAGACTGTTTGGGAGGAAGTCAGGAGGCTCATCACCCTGTCACCTACTCAGCCTACAACAGCTGCCCCATCCCTCAGGGTTTTTGACACATTCAGGATGTGGTTCATGAAACTCTGTCTCTTGTGCCAGAATACACAGCCATTTTGTCATTTCTCAGGCCACTCAGTTCTCTGTAGCCTGTGCTCATGGACTTGTGTGCAACCATGGTGACTCTGCTGTGGACCTTCTGTATGTACCTTGATTTATTATCTTCAGTATCAGTTTGTCCCTTCTACTCAAGCCCTTGTTCTGGGGCCTCTCATACCCAGTGCATCCAATAGTTGGTGAAGGGGCATCCAGAAGCCTTAGAGGAGACCTTCACTGAGGATTTAGGCATCCTCAGCTCAGGCCCCAACTGTACCATCTGCATCTGGGTGTAGATACCTGTGGAAAAGAAGCAGGAGTGCATGGAAATACCTCTCAGCCTTCCCAGGTCCACTCCACTCCAGGTCCACTCCTGAAACCAGGTACTGGGGAGTCCCTTACCTATAGCCACTGCTTCCAGGAGGAGGGCTCTCCATCTCCAGTCCATGGTGAGGGGCTGTGACATCAGGGTGTCTGTAGTCTATAGGGGATGGTGTGGGTGTGGGTGATATTCTCAGGGCACAGACAGACCCACATTCAACCTAGTCTACTTATTCTCATTTGTATATGCATGTGGCCAAGTGTTTCATACATGAAGTCCTGACCCCTCTTTAGAGAAGGCAGAGGACACAGAGACCATGCTGAGTGGCAGTCTGATGGACCAATCCCTAAACCACATATGAGGACATGTGATCTCCAGCTGGTCCCTGAGCTCTGTACACTTTCTCCCAATGAGGAACCAGCCCCCACAGGACATGCTCCTCATTCCAAATCTGCCTTTCAGTGACACTGACACCACCTGGACCAGTCTGGCCTTCATACCTCAATGTCTTATTACTAGGCCACTGTGTCTTTAAAATTGTCCACATAGTGAGTTAGTTAAATAATTCCTATGTTTAACTCCTTAGAATTCAGATATAAAGACATCATAAAAATCCCTCTTGACTGTGGTCCTCATGCCTTATTGAGTTTGGTAAATGCTCTGATAAAATTGGGTATTTACAGTCATCACACGTGAAGCTCTTACTTTAGATTGTGTTATGACAAGTGGAAGATGCAGTCCCTCAGAGAAAATCTCCCCAGCTCCCTCTGCACCATATCCTGAAGTAGCCACCCTGAGTTCATGGGTCTCATGCACCCCCTGCTGCTCATGCTGGACACTGCAGGGACAGTGCTGTCTGGACTCACAGGGCATAGACTCCTCAGTGGCTGTAATGCACAATTAAAGGCTAAGCCCTGACTTGAGGTAAGATTGGTTTATTTAACTTAATTGATTCTGTCAAAAAAAAAAAAAAAAACAATGACTGGTGGATTGTCTGTACTACTGAAGCCTCCTTCCCCCTCACTGTAATCTGAGTCTTTGAGGCTATGTAGGGGAGTAGGATCGGATGGACAATGGGCATTTGAGTGGGAATAATATGATAGCCAGACATTCCCAGCATGATTTTAATTCCCCCGATAGTCTGAGCCAATGGCACCTAGCTGAACGAGAATGCCTTTGGTAGGAATACTGGATCTCCCTAAGATTACAACGACTGTTCCTGGGGGTTAGAGGTCCTCAGACAACAGTGGGAGCTACATTTACTTGATCCTGTTCCTTTAAGATGAGCTTGTTGGTTGTGACCAAGTCGAACCCTGTGTTTCTGTGGGTGGCTGCATGAAGGTCAGAAACTGTGCGTTTCCTTGAATTCCCTGATATTGATTGCTGTTCTTTAAGCTCTCATTGGGGTTGGGAGCCCTGGAGTGGGTGCCCCCTTGGAAGTTCCTCTGAATAGGTTGGCCATTTTTGTCAAATATACTGTGGAATTCCTTCGCCAAATATCTGTCTTAGCCACAGTGTGGCAATCCTTGGGGGGAAGCTTGCCATTACCTATTCCCCCTCTCAGTGTGGAGAGACATTCCTTGCTCAAGTGACCCAGCTTTCTACAGTTATAACACTTGGAATATCCCTTGATTGCAGCAGCCAAGAGAAAGTTCTTATCCTGCTCTGTGCCAACATCTCGTCAAGGCTTGATAAATTCACTGATGTCTCTGGTGGTAACTCACAGGGGCCCTACACTGGTCCTGAAGTCTTTGTTAGCATTTTCATAAGCTTCTTGCTTTGAAAGAGTCTTGGCTGCTTTATGATTATGGATTTGCCATTCAATGGCTTCCTGGAGGAAACCAATAAAGTTAATATATACCTGTGTAGCACCCTGATGGATATTGATGAAGGAAGAAGTTTCCTTGGCCTGAGAATTGGGCACAGCCTTCATGGCTCTGAGAGTGATTTGAGCACTTCGAGTAAATGCTTGAGGATTAAGCCTGGCTTAATCTGCTGTGGTAGCAAAGTCACCAGACCCAGGCAGCATAGGGAGGGTGACAGGATTATTCATTTGTGCATTTTTAGCTGCCTGGTTAGTGGCTCACAGAGAATATTCTGAATTTCACACTGTAAACTGAACAGGGGTTAAGGCTGTCCTGGCCAGGGCAATCCAACCACAAGGGCCATTTTATAGCTTTCAGTAATGGCTTGAAATAGCTGGCTAGTATAGGAGACTGAAGCCCATTTTCTTTAATGCTCTTTTTAAATTCCTTGTAAAGAGAAAAGGGAAGAGTTTCATGGACATTTATCTGACCCTTGACTATAATGAAGGTGGCGGAATGGACATCTAAATCCCCAGGCTCTGTTGCCTGCTGAAGGCACTGTCACATGGCTCTGGCAGGATATCAATCTGAATTTTCTGTCTTTCTTGCTGGTGACACAACCTGCCAGAAATGACACTCCCAGAGTTAAATCAAGGAGCGATGGCTATGAGGCAGGTCCTCCTTTGGGGCTGCAGGTGGAACCTCCATGGCTAGTTCTTCTACTACATCATATAAGACTTCCTCCTCTGAACTAGACCCCTCACCCTCCTCTGTGACTAGCTCCCGTTGCTTAGACCATATAGGCATGAGGCCAGTCCTGACTAGTTCCCAAGTTAGTAAGTTCTGAACTCCAGTATAAACGCCATTGTCCTGTAAATATCTTAGCTTGTCACCTGCCTCTTCCTAAACTTCAATATCTAAGGTTCCATTGTTAGGAAAAGCAGGGTAGTATCCCTTTATAGTTTGCAAAAGCCAAATGAGATGCTGTTCATTTACCTAATATCCTGCTCCCAGAGGAGCTGCTGTAACACACACAGGTACTCTTCCTGATCTTTAGATAAAGGAGAGCTCATTATTGCTGATAAAAGCCTCTTTTTTTTCCTTTTGATTGTTGTCTTTTCCGATTCTGCCACCTGTGCTGAAACCTATCTAGTTAGCTATTGGGGGATATACTGTGATTGGTCAAAATGTTCTGTTGGTGAAAGACAGTCAGGAAGGGGTACCAGACATTCCAGGTACCTGAACCCTGCTTATGGATCTCAGGTCCTCCCCCAAGCATCTAAGGCTGTGGGGGGGGTTGAAGTGCTAGGTGACCAACTTTTATATTGTGCTTTCCTGGACACGCCATAAGTTACATTAAGTTGTTTTGGAGGTTCCTTCAAGGCCCCTGCACATCTTGGGAATTGATCCCAGACACTCTCTCAAGGATCAGACTCACATGGGAATACCTGGTTTTTCGAGTCAGGTGAGGAAGTGACTTATGTCTTCAGAACTTGGCAAATTCCAAAAGCTCTCATAAAAAACCTGTGAGTAACACTAAATTGTTCTGGAAAGTGATCTTCAGAGTCCTGTGAAAACCGAAACACTCATTCACTATCTGTTTTTCCTTATGCAAGTGGGTGGAGAGAAAAGGCAAAATCAAAAGGACCTCAACAAATGGCCTGAAAAAAAGAATCAGCTTATATTCTTGTAAATAGCCCTGTAAATAATTACTGTTTTTAAAGCTGATTAAAGAGAAAGTCTTTGCCCTTTCTCCTAAATCTAACAAAGGTGTGGGTTGTGTCACAGGGATGGGCTTGTGAGTGTTTTTACAGTATGCCTCTTGTTGCATGGGATTTTGCTTGTGGCTGGCAGGAAACCTAGTGTTCTGTCCAGGTCCTCATTCTACCTTATCTTCTCATGGGTGCCTTATAGCAGCGAGGACTCTTGTGGGTTTTAACTGCTTGACCAATGCTTGCAAGATTTAGTGAATGCTTGGCAGAGGGCAAGCCTCCTGGTTACTAAAGAGGATGCAGATGCAAAGCAGACACAAGAGAGGGCAACCTTGGAAGGAATCCCTTTTCCTCTGAAATCTAACACAACCTACAACCTTACTGAAAAGCACTCAGTATTGTTGGCCCTTACCTGGGCTGATGTACACACTCCAACCAAATTGGTGTGTTGTTCACAGTTGTGGCTCGTAGCCCTGAGTCCCTGTTCCTGTGCACCAGAAGATGTGGACTACAGCCAGTGTTGCTCATGTGCTGCGGCTTCAATGAACACATTCACGTGGACTGCAGAAGTCCTGTGGAGAAAGGGGATGGCAGACCCACTTTCTGAGAGAAAGCGTCCCCACCCTTGCCTAGACAGGCTTTTATCACTTTTTCTGGGCACATTACATTGAGGATGGTCTTTTTTCACCATGTACAGGCTTGCTGTAGGTCATTACCTTTTACAGATAAAAAAGGAAAGGATGTTGTTTATTACTTCAAAGAAAAGAATGTTGCAAATGCAAGGGGAAAAGTGGTTGAAGTGGTTACACTCCATCCTTGGGAGGTTTAGCACAGAGTTTAGGAAGTTACTTTAGAGATATGCAGTAAACATTTGCTGCCTCGATTCAGTTTTAGGGGTTTTAGCAAAAGCAAGCCTCATAGAAGCCTAAGTACAATGAAAGCCTGGTTCCTCACGGGAGAACCTATCCATGGGCATGAGTCCTGGGTGCCGACTCACTTCCCACTGGCCTTTCTGAGTGGGGGCTGGACTACATTCCCCACACCACTCAGAACGGTCTTCTATAATGTTCCACGTGTGGAATCCACATCCTAAATCCAGCAGCCCATCAGGCACTGCGATATAACTTAGTCCCAGAGAGAGAGAAGAGTGTCTGATAGTTTTTTTTTTTCCTGTTTGGAGAATGTCACATGTGGCTCCTGTGTAGGAGAGTATGAGAATGCCCATTTCCACAGCACCATGGACCTGTGCTGGGTTTATCAAGCATGTGTCAGTTATGTTGTCACCATGTCATTTAAGTCACTGTGTGTTTATCCTCTGCGTTGAACTTGTCATTATCACCTATTACTGCACTAGGGACCTGCATCAAGCAAATATCTTCCTTAGAAAACGTCCAGAGTGATCTGATGAGTGAAACGAATCTTTTTTTGTTTTGTTTTGTTTTGTTTCATGAATGTATCTCAGAAATGCTCCCAGATTAAAGGCAAATTACAGTTGGTTATTTTCCAAAGTGGAGATGAAGAAAAACTATTTGCAAGTCAATGACTGAGGACTTGTTTTCTTGTCTTCTCATCAGCGTAGTTTTACCAGTCTCAGTGAGCTGTGATGCCATAGTACTGCTGCATCCATCCTCAGAAATCTCCTCTGTGTCTTCATGAGGCTCTATTTTTCCCATGGGCCTCATAGGTCTAGGACACATGGAATGTTAGGTAGCAGCTTTGTAAGTTATAATGTGACTTTAATGGGATCCTCCCTTCATTGAATGCCAAGTACTGTTTCAAGGAAACACATGTTTGGACTCTGGTGGGTAAACCTGGACAAGCTTACATGCTTTCTGATGTATGGTAGCAGAGGGCATAGACCTCCAGAGAACGATACCCAAAATGATATTTACATTTATTGTTATATAGACTTTGTGCTCATATTATGCACAATGATACATCTCACAGTCTCATGAGGTACGGGTTGCAGGCAGCAGACCTTGGAGAGCTATTTCTGCAACTAAGCCTTGTGTGACACCTGGAGACTAGGGTGCCTAGGGCAGGAGAGGACCTCTGTCCCAGCCTCAGACTCCAGTAAACAAACTGGAAAGGGTTAATTTCCCCTCCTTCACTGTTCCTTCCAGTCAGTCCCTCAGAGGAGGGGAGAGTGCCCGCCTGTACTGGTGAAAACAGTTTATTTTTCTGAGACACCATTATAAAGGTAAGTTTACTTGTAAACACGCTTGGAAAAACTCAGGAATGACTTTAACCTGGATCTTTGGGTGCCTTGTGATCCAGTCAACCTGAAACAAACCCTGACTCTTACAACAAAAAGGGAAGTATTTAAGGGAAGAGACCCAAGTGAGAGACAATGTGCATCTGCCCAGTCCATTTAGATAGAGGAGACACATCCATGTTAGAATCATTGTGGTTATTGCTTTCTCGGGTAACTACAAGTGTAATGTCAGATGGAGGGGAAGCCGTTGGCCAGAGACAAGACTGAGCCTCAGCCTTCATGTTCCCAGTACCTACACAATCTGTGTTCCTGAGCGCCCCCTGCAGCACAGCTCTTGTGTCTCCTGTAGGAAAGTTTGTACAGGGGCTCACGCTGATTCCCCTCACTGTGCCTGTCCCACAATCATACTCGGCTGTGACCTCATCTGTGAGACTGCTCATTGTTAAATAAACTTGGCTTTCTCAGGTATCACTGCTGATAATGAGATGGGGTTTCAGTATGGCTAAGCAGACTTTACCTCCATCAGCCCATATAATACTGACCCATTCCTGACAACCCCCTGGAGCCTTCAGGTCCAGTGCACACTATACCTTGCTAAAGAGAACCCAGAGAAAGTGCAATGTAAGTCCTGGTATTTAAGCTGTCAGTGAGGATGGAACTGTGAGGAGCCTGTGCAGAATAAGACTCAAGGCAAACACACAACTACCTCTTGTTTTCTCAAGATTTGCCTTTTTATGGTAGATCTTTAATGGAGCCAGCAACTGGCCTGCCAGTATGAGTCTAAGAGCATTTATTAAAACACAGAATCCTTTGTTCAAATATGTACTAAGAGCTATCCTGAATTAAAACATGTCCCTTGACTTTCTTCACCTTGTTAACTGCAACGCTTAGCTCATGACATGTGCTGTTTTCCAATGTTCCCATAAAAGTATTTCTGGGCAAAGATTCATCTCTTCATCTTTCTTTAAGTCCATTCCATGATGTTTGGCTCAGGCATTGACTGTGTACCTGGGTTGTTGTCACTGGGGACTTTGGATGCTTTGGGAATGGCAAGCCATCCTTTCTATTTATAGATTGTCATGCTGGGGCCACCAATAGGTTTATCCATCACAGTGCCCTGCAACTGGTTAGGCTCCAGCACTAAAGCAGACCCCCAGTGGTGAACTGATGTATGTGACTTGTTAGAGGTGCCCTGGGGTCAGCAGCTGCTGGACTCATACATGACACAGGTGTGACTTGCACCAGTGACTAGGACATATGCCATCCTAACTGATACCAACACAGCCCATACCAATTTAAATTGAAAGACAAGCCACACACTCAGACAATATACACTCAAATTGCATATTTTATATAGTCCCTCCTGCAGGGAACTTTGTCTCTGGGCACACGCTGACTTCCCCTCACTGTGTCTCTGGCACAGCAAGCCCAGTGTCTTCTGCTCTCAGGCTGTTCAGGGTTAAATAAACTTGGCTCTTGGAGGCGTCCCTGGTGATTTTTAGCTGGCATTTCACTGTTGGTTGTATGCTGTACTTCCACTACTCCATATAACACCAGCTCATTCCAGCCACTTCCCTGGAGTCTGGTGGGTCCAGTGCACACCAGAACTCATTAAAGGGAATCCAGTGACAGCACAGGTAAAGGAGAGTGTCTGCAAGTGCTTCACCAAATGTGGCCCTACCTCATGCAGCTATACCTTGGGCAAGACCCCTGGGGACAAGGTGCATCTGTCCCTGTCAGTCACATGTAGTCAAAACCATCCCACATACCCATGTCTGACATCTGAGGCACTGACACTGGGAGGCTGTCACCAGGCACAGGAGTAGACACAACAGCCTCATTTTCTTCTAGAGCACAGTTATGCCTTCTCCAGAGACCTTGGCCCCATGTGAGGAGAGAGTTAAGAGTCCCTACAGCCCAACAGAAGTTGTGCCCTGGAGCTGGAAGAGAAATATGATGGTGGTCAAGCCTTTCTCCTGTAAGTGGAAAGGGACAGAGGACAGTCACCCTGGTCACTCTGGGGCTTCTGTTGGGATGTCTCTGTGGAGGATCCTGGATGGCAGGGTCCATGTAGGTCGTGGCTGCTCGTGAAGAAATACACACAGACTACAGAAGTCCTGTCGAGAAAAAGGGACAGTATGGCCTCTCTCTGAGAAAGAGGGTGAGAGGGCCAGAGAGCCCAGTCCCTGCCTGGGAAGCCTTTTAATGCATCTCTGGGTACATTGCAGGGAGGGTAGTCCTCATTTACCATGCACAGATTCACTTCAGAGGACTACCTTTTACAGATAACAAAGGAAGGAATGTTGCTAATTACTTCAAAGGGAAGGCTTTTGCAGACCAAGGGGAAGAGTGGTTGAACCTATCACATTCCATACTTGGGAGGTTTAGTTCAGAATTTAGGAAGATGCAGTAAGTCCTCGCTGCCTCAGTTCAAGGTGAGGGAGTTTTATCAAAAGAAAGTCTCATAGCAGTCTAGGTGCAATGCAGGTGTGATTCCCCATGGGAAAACCTCTCTGTGGGTGTGGCCCTGTGTGCCACTTGCTCCCCAATGCTTTTCCATGTGAGTGCTGAGCTATAATTCCACACCATGCAAACAGGTTCCCTACATGTCTCTGTTCTTGAATCCACTTACCTTGTTTATTAGGGGTAGGGGATCACCTGGTTTATTAGACACGATGGAATGAGATGAAAGGAAAACCTGTCCTTTGGGAGCATAAGAATAAATGGTGGACTAGATGAGTAGCAAACACTTAAATTCTCATGCATCTTACAAATTAAAGAAGGAATGACCCTTGTTCAGTTTCTAAATCTCAAAACTCCAGTATACATATAATTATCAAACATTTATATACTTTCATGAAAATAGTATTTACTTTGGTAGAATCAGGTAGATAAAGGAAGTCATAATAAATACCCAATTTCTTCATGTCTGAACTTTTATAAGATGATGGTGAATTTGGCTTCCTGTAGAGTTACTGTTGTTGCTAATTTCTAACATTGGTGCATTTAGCACAGTTTAATTCACAGAGATCTTCCACATGCCCAGTGCTTCATGCTCTTCAGCTCAGAATAAATACCCTCTACAACCTTGTTCATGTATCGACTCACAGAGTGAGGTTGATCCCCATCATCAGCCTCCCAAGGGCTGCTCCTTGTGCTTTCAAGACAGAATCCCTGCCCAAAGTCTGTCTGTACCCTGCGAGTCCATCACCATCAAGAGAGTGTGGTAAAAAGGTGTGAACACATGTAGAGAATTTTAACATCCCTGGACATACTCTGTGCTCAACCTCGTTCCCCTCATCCCTGCAATGGCTTGTGGACTCTGACATCAAGTGACTGAGGTGGGCACAGCACAGCCAGACTTATTCAGTAACAGGTTACTCTTAACCAAATGTCACTATTATATATAATCTTTCAGAAGTTTAAAACTATGACAAGTTTAGTTAAAATGATCAAACCTAAGTGAAGCCACAAACCTCCTTGGCCAATGCTCCGCCTGAATACGGTTCCTGCCCATGCCTTCAAGCACACATCAGCCAGTCCCTTGTGATGTGGTGACTGGGAGGACCATGCATTTGTGAATCTTACCTCCAGTGAATCCTGGACCTGGCTCCATGCTGTGTGGTAAATACTGAAATGGTTCATGGACTATATCCACTTCTAGTGCTGCCTTCCTGCTGCATGTGTTTAGGAGTCTCCTATGACCTTCACCCAGGAAATTTGTCCATGGAAGAGAAATACTGGAGAAAAACTGCCATAGAATATCTGGGGAGAAAATCCATACTGTAATTTTTACAATAAATATGGCAGTGAGTCTCCAGGAAGTCAGCCCTTGTGGTCATGTTACACTGCAACCCTAATCCATTTTGGATGCTGTATCACACTACTGTGGACTGGGCCATTACAAACAGCAGACATGCATTTCTCACAGACCTGTTGGTGAGAAATCAAAGGGTAGATGCTGGCAGGTTGGATGTCTAGTAAGAACCTGCTTACTAGTTGGCTGTTTGTTTGCTGTTATCTCAGAGTGTGGATGTGACATGAAGCTTCCCGACACCTCTGTTATGAAGGCCCTAATATGGTTCATGAGAGCTCCACCCTAGGACTGAAACTTGTCCCAAGGCCCCACCTCCTAACCACCCATGGGTCTGTGGTTTTAATACATGTGATTTTGAGTGACAGATACACAAGCTCATAGAAACAACTAATAAATCAAATAATGACTCCACCCAGATGGAAAGATACCTCAGTAGAGCTTCCTAAACTGAGGATGCCCATATTCTGTGGAAGGTTCTCATCTTTGGGAGATGAAAGGGGACCCAAGTCTTTCAGAACAAGCTGACAACCTTGTAGAGTGGACAGGTTACATGCTAGAATGGAACTAAGATAGCATGTAATGTATTATTATTTTCATTATGGCTTACATATAACTATCACCCTCATTTTCTAGGGACTGAAATAATTTTCTACCCCTAATGGTTGGTGGCTCAGTGTTCTCACTCATGTTTCCTAGGTGTTCTGTGAAATAAGGACCAAGGCCCTAGTGTTTTATGGCTGATGCTGACATGTTAAAGTTCAGCACTCTCCTCCTGTGCACACTTGGGGAATCTGACATGGAAGTGGGGATTCTCCCTAGTTTGATGCAGGTGCAAGGAGGAAACCACACAACCCGCTCCTGTGAGTAGGACCCTGATCAGGGGTGAACAATAAAATCTGTACTAGACCCCTTATCTGACATGATGCAGCCATTTCTGACATGCTGAAAAGTCCACCCTGCTCTGAACATACTCCTCAATGAAGGGGCACACTTTTCCATAGTCCCTCTGTGTGTGCGGCATCATGGCCTTGGACATCCACACCATGGTGCAATGGGGCTCCCTCTACGTCCAGATGTTGTCAACTGCTATTGATGTGGTGGATGTGGAAATAAGTCAATGACCATCATCCCTGTTCTCCCCCCGTCTGGGACTGGGTCCCTACTCTGGTGCCCATTGTCCAGCAAGCATGGGCCCGGCTGATGGTTGGCTTGGAAACTCAGCTGCATGGGGATGGGCTGCTTGTTGTTTCCAGCAGAGCCTCTGGTTGAATTTGGGTCAGGAGGTTTGATCATTCGTTGATGTTTCATTAGAATAAGACAAAACAAATGTATGTGGCTCCTTGACCTTGGAGGGTGTGAGAGAGTTTTCATCATATGGAAACAAGCCTCTGTAACTCAGATACTGGAGAGGTCAGCACAGAAGCGCGAAGGGAGGGGGGCTCCCAGAGGGAAAGTCCTGTGTGGAGAGTCAACCCCACACCTGACAAGAAACAAGATTTTAAATTGCATCTGCAGCTGCTCCCAAGCCTATCTCTGTGCTCAGTGTGCCTTGCGCGCCCCCTGGTGTCCTGAGAGCCCCCAGCAGCCTATGCCTCTTGTTTCTTTCAGGGAGGTTTGTGTCTGGGTTCACAATGACTTCCCCTCACTGTGTCTCTCCCACAGTAATACATGGCTGTGTCCTCGGCTCTCAGGTTGTTCATTTGCAGGTAGAGCTCGTTCCTGCCATTGTCTCTGGAGATGGTGAATCGGCCCTTCACAGAGTTGGTGTAGTATGTGCTACTACCACTACTAATTGCTGAGACCCACTCCAGCCCCTTCCCTGGAGCCTGACGGACCCAGTGCATCCAGTAGCTACTGAAGGTAAATCCTGAGGCCAGGCAGGAGAGTTTGAGGGAACCCCCAGGCTTTGCCAAGCCTCCCCCAGACTCCACCAGCTGCACATCACACTGGACACCTGCAAATGCAAGGATGTTGGTTAGGAAATTTCTCACATCCTCCACGGTTTCTCTCAGTCATATCCACCCCCATGCTCAGTGTCCTTCATTCTCCATAAATTACCTCCTAAAATGGCAACAAAGAAAACCCAGCTGAGCTCAAACTCCATGGTGAGTGGTCTGTGTTCTGTCCTCAGCAAGGAGTGAGAACACCTGGGAATCCCAGGCTGGGCTCCTTTCTCAGAGCTGCAGAGTCAGGGTTGGGCTGCTTTTCATGAGCAGAGGGGCTCCATTTGCATACCCCCCTGCAATATATGGACCTTTGGTGTTGGATGCTGACATGAACTACATAGTCCCAGAGTGTGACATGTCAAAGGGTCAAGATGGTGCATGAGCTAGAAGAGTAAATTCCCATAAAATAGAGGGATTTAACATGAGTGGTGCCTTTGAAATTCACAAGTAATGAACTCACCAAGAGGATTCAATGCTCATGAGCAGAGAAATAATCAAAGAGCAGTAGGTTGTTGTTCAGGTCACAGGGACTTCCAATTGACCCCATTTCTCCTACAAAGCAATCAGAGTATGAACTAAGAACAGAGGCTGACCCTAGAGCATATGAACCCAGTGTTGGAGGAGGTGGAGGGTCAGTGTGTCATTGGAGACAGAAGTGTAAACTCTACAGCGAAGCACACAGTCAGTGCTCCCAGATCATGTTCATGCAAAAGAGTTTTGTGCTAAATGTGCATCAGCCTCACTGCCTCCTTTTGTTCTTATTCTCTAGACTCTGTAGAAAAAAACAGATTCAAATATTTGGACATAGAAGAAACTCAGTTCTCACCAGATCTGCTTTGTTGAAGATGTAGGTAGAAACTGGGTAGTGAGTATGTTGACATTTTAGGAATTGGATTATACAAACCTTGATGCAAACCACCAATAGAAAATGACTGATATAAATAAAATCATAATTGATAGGAAGAACACAATTTTTATTTATCCATTGATTATGGGATGAATAAATCATTCAATACACTTCCCATTATTGGATCTGGTGGACCTTACTTTACATTAAAGCTGTTCATCACTACCAGTTCAGCCTGATGCTTTCTCTCAAGATCTGTGTTTACATGCACATGTGAAGTAGCTGTAATAAGAGAGCAGGAGAGGGAGTAGATTAGGCCCCCTGGTTCTTCTGTAGTTAAGTGCAGAATAGTCATCTCTTTTTTTTTCTCTCTGTCCCTATTCATGTCTGCATGGGACCTATGGGAAACTGTCACTGTGGTTGTTTCTGATGGGTGTCCACTGAACTTGAACCTGAGCCACTGAGTGTATCACTGTGCAAAGTGGGAATAGGAACTCCATGCATCGGGCTGAGTTACTAGGGATGGTAAATCAAACACATTTCTGCTGACACACTCGCTCTGACCTCCGGACTCTGCAAGAATAAATGTGTACAGATGGCAGTGCCAGGTGTGTGATTGGTTCAGTTGTCATAGGAACATAGTGCAGGTTGGATGTGGGACTTCCATTGTTAAAGGTGTCCCCATACTGTTCCCTGCTGTGTGCTGACATTAATAGTGGCCAAGGGGCAGTGAAACTCTCATGGCTGTGGTCTCAGGTGAGGAGACTTCTTAGGATCTCATCCTGAGGAAGGGCTGAAGTAATACTGAGGTGTCAAAAGACTGAGCTGGAACCTGGAACATCTGCTAACTTTTGACTTTGCTGCCACAGTGACATCCGTGCGGTCCTTGGTTACAGGCAAGAAGATAACTTTTTCTTGACTTTAAAGTACTTTCATTTTACCAAATACATCCCATTTTTGAGACATAGGAGAGTGTCCTTGAACTCTCTAGGGGACACTGCAGTTTAATCCCAAAGCAGGACACACCAAGGATTCCCAGATGACTCCTCCATGAACACTCCTCATTCTGAGGACAAGGAGGCTCCCAATGTGCCCCCTGCACAACCACAGTAAATAACAGGGGTCCTCACAGGAGCATCTTCCCAGACACTTCCTTGCAGTGCATCTGGCTCCCTGAGTCTCTGATGTACATGTGGCAGCATCAGTCCTGGTCTCAGATACTGACTGTGGGGGAGGAAGTCAGGAGGCTCATTGCCCTGTCATATTCTCAGCCCAGACCAGCTGCCCCATTCCTCAGGGGTTTTGACAGACTCAGAATATGGGTCATCAAACTATATCTCTTGCACAGGAATACACAGCCATCTTGTCATTGCTCAGGCCACTCAGCTCTGTATAGGCTGTGTTCAGGGACTTGTCTGCAATCATAGTGACTCTGCAGTGGACCTTCTGTGTGTCCTTTATTTCATTATCTTCAGTATCAGTTTGTCCCTTCTACTCAAGCCCTTGTTCTGGGACCTCTCATACCCAGTGCGTCCAATAGTCGGTGAAGGTGTATCCAGAAGCCTTACAGGAGACCTTCACTGAGGTTCTAGGCTTCCTCAGCTCAGCCCACAACTCTACCAGCTGCATCTGGATGTGGATGCCTGTGGAGAGAAAGCAGGAGTGGGTGGAAATACCCCTCAACCATCGCAGGTCCCCTCCTTAAACCAGGTTCTGGGGAGCCCTTACCTGTAGCCACTGCTGCAGGAAAGGAGCTCTCCATTTCCAGTCCATGGTGAGGGGCTGTTCCATCAGGATATTTTTAGTCTGTATGGAAGGGTGTGGGTGTGGGTGATGCTCTCAGGTCACAGAGAGACCTACATTCAACCTAACCTACTTATTCTCATTTGCATATGCATGTGGAATAGTGTCTCATAGGTGGAGTCCTGACCCCACCTGAGAGAAGGCAGAAGAGACAGAGGACTTGCTGAGTGGGAGTCTGCTGGATCAAGTCTTAATCCACATGTGAGGGTATGTGTCCCCTGGATGGTCCCTGAGCTCTGGGAAGACGCAGTTTCTTCCAATGAGGAACTAGCCTCCATAGGACATGTTCCTCATTCTAAGTCCACCTTTCAGTGACACAGAAACCATCTGGACCAGTCTGAACTTTATAACTGAATGTCTTATTAGTAGGCCAGTGTGTCTTCAAAACTTTCCATAGTGAAGTAGTTAAATAATCCCTAGGTTCATCTCCTTAGAATTGAGATATAAAGAAGCCATACAAATACCCTTATTGACTGTGGTTCTCATGTCTTACTAACTTTGGTAAATGCTCTAATGGAATTAAGTATTTACAGTCACTTTATGCCCAACTCTTTTGGACAAAAGGGAGACTCAGGCCCTCAGAGGAAATCTCTCCCCAGCTCCCTTTGCACCTGATCCTGAAGCAGCCACCCTGAGCTCATGGGTCTCGTGTGCCCCCTGCTGCCCAGGGTGAACTCTACAGGGCACAGTGCTATCTGGACTCACAGGACATGGATGTCTCAGTGGCTCTCGTGCAAAATTAAAAATAAGCCCTGACTTCAGGTAAGACTGGTTTATTTAACCTAATTGATTCTCTCTAAAAAACAGATTGTTTCTCTGTGCTACTGAAGCCTCCCCACCCCCCTCACACACACACTGTAATTTGAGTCTTTGAGTTTACATAGGGGAGTAGGAGCAGCTGGGCAGTATGCATTTGGGTGGGAATAATGTGATAGACAGACACTTTCAACATGATTTTAAGTTTCTCTGATCAATTTCTGGCTCAACCAATGTCTGAATCAATGGCCACGGGCTGAACAAAAATGCCCTTCATAGGAGTACTGAATCTCCCTAAGATTACACTGAGTCTTCCTGGGGGTAGAGGTCCCCAGACACCAGTGGGAGCTACAATTACTCTGTCCTGTTCATTTAAGAGGAGCTTGTGGGTGGTGACCAAGTCCAGCCCTGTGTTTCTGTGGGTGGCTGCACAAAGGTCAGAATTTCTGTATTTCCTTGAATTCGCTGATATTGATTGTTGCTCCTAAAGCACTGATTGGGGTTGGAGCACTGGAGCAAGTGCCCCCTTGGAAGTTCCCCTGAATGGGCTGAGCCATTTTTGTTAAATTTAAAGTGGAATTCCTCTGTCCAATATCTGCCATAGCCACAATGAGGCAGTCCTTGGCAGGAAGCTTGCCATTACCTATGCCCCCTCTTAGTACAGATGGGCATTCCTTGCACAGGTGACTATGCTCTCTACAGTTATAACACCTGGGATCTCCCTTGATTGCAGCAGCCAAGAGAGAGTCCTCATCCTTCTCTGTGCCAACATCTTGGCAAGCCTTGATAAACTCACTGATGTCTCTGGAGGTAACTCGCAGGGTCCTATAATGTCCCTGTAGTCTTTGTTAGATTTTTCATAAGCTACTAGTCATGAAAGAGTCTTGCCCGCTTTATAATTAACAATTTGCTGTTCAGTGGCCTCGTGGAGGAAATCAATAAAGTTGATACATGCCTATGTAGCACCCTGATGGATATTGATGAAGGAAGAAAGTTCCTTGGCCTGAGAATCAGGCACAGCCTTCATGGCTCTGAGAGTGGTTTGAGCACTTTGTGTAAAAGCTTGATGATTAAGCCTGGCTTCATCTGCAGTGGTAGCAAAATCACCAGACCCAGGCAGCATAGGGTGGATGACAGGATTATTCATTTGTGCATTTTTGGCCACTTGGTTACTGTCTCACAGAGAATATTGTGAATGCCAGACTATAAACTGAACAGGGGTTAAGACTGTCCTGGCCAGAACAATCCAACCACAAGGGGTCACTTTATAGCTGTCAGTGATGGCTTGACATAGCTCACAAGTATAAGGAGATTGAAGCAGTTGTCTTTAATCCACTTTTTAAGTCCTTGTAAAGAGAAAACAGAAGGGGCTCATGGACATTTATCTGACCCTTGACTATAATGGGGATAGCAGAATGGACTTCTAAATCCCCAGTCTCCACTGCCTGCTGAAGTCACTATCACATATTCCTGACAAGATATCCATCCGAATTTTCTATCTTTTTGGTGGTGACACAACCTACCAGGAAGGACACTCTCAGAGGTAATGTAAGGAGTGATGTCTATGATGCAGGTCCTCCTTTGGGGCTGCAGGTGGAACTTCCATGGCTAGTTCTTCTACTACATCATATATGACTTCCTCCTCTGAACTAGACCCCTCACCCTCCTCTGTGACTAGCTCGGGTTTCTTACTCCATATAGGAATGAGAGCAATCCTGACTAGCCCCCAAGTTAGTAAGTTCTGAACTCCAATAGAAACACCACTGTCCTATAAAGATTTTAGCTTGTCACCTGCCTTTTCCCAAACCTCAATATCTAAGGTTCCCTTGTCAGGAAAAGCAGGGTTGTATTCCTGTACAGTCTGTAAAAGCAGAATGAGATGCTGTTCTTTTACCTCATACCCTGCTCCCCAGAGGAGCTGCTGTAACACTCGCAGGTACTCGTCCTGATCTTTAGATAAACCAGAGCTCATTATTGCTGTTAAAAGTCTCCTTTTTCCTTTTGATTATTGTCTTTTCAGACTCTGACACATGTGCTGAAACCCATCTAGTTATCTATTGGGGGATACAGTGTGGTGGGTCGAAATGTGCTGTTGGTGAAAGACAGGCAGGGAGGGGTACTGGACATTCAAGGTACCCTAACCTTGCATCTCAGGTCCTCCTCCAAGCATGTGAGACTGAGAGTGATGTCTCGACACAGGTGACCTGCCTTTATATCATGCTTTCCTGGACATGCCAGAAGTTATGTTTAGTTGTTTAGGAGATCCATATAAGTCCCCTGCACATCTCGGGAATTGATCCCACACACCTTCCCAAGCTTCAGACTCACGTGGGAACATGCACTTTTTCAAATTGAGGGAGGAAGTACATTTTCCCTTTGGAGCTTGGCAAACTACAAAAGATCTCATACAAACCCTGAGACGAACACTAACTTCTTCTGCAAAGTGATCTTCAGAGTCCTGTCAAAACCTAAAAACTCATTCACTATCTGCATTTCCTTATGCAGGAGGACAGAGAGAAAAGG
Source organism: Phyllostomus discolor (assembly GCF_004126475.2). Classification (NCBI taxonomy): domain Eukaryota; kingdom Metazoa; phylum Chordata; class Mammalia; order Chiroptera; family Phyllostomidae; genus Phyllostomus; species Phyllostomus discolor. Next base: position 2,507,743 of record NC_040917.2, on the reverse strand, counting down.
CAAAATTGAAAGGACCACAGCAGATGGCCTGAAAGTGTGATGGATACTGGACCAGTAGTATCCATCAGGGCTGCGGATGTTCATCGAAACATGAGAAAAATATACACAGGGACAACTGAGTCCTATGGGGAAATAGGGACAGAACAGTCACTCTCTCTTGTGGGGAGCACTTTGGCCACCCTCTCTAGGGGAGAGTGTCTCATTCTCCTGCCCGAGCAGGCTTTTATTGGGTTCATTTACACAGGAATTCAGGTAAAGCTCATTAATCATTGCCAGGAAGTAAGGATCAAACAATAGATAGCAATGAAGTCTGAGGGCCTATTTTGAGTCAGGGTCAGATAGCTAAAGAGCTATAAAACTTTGAGGAACGAACTTACTTCTTGCTTGGACCCTTACCATTTAATTGAGAGCATTCTAAACAAATCAGGTTTCACAGGATTTTACATATTCTTTCTCAGGCCTGATCTCCAGGGGACCTGGCCCTTTCCAGCACAGGGCTGTACCACCCTCTGTCATTGTTTCAGGCTTAGGTGGAGCAAGGGAAGTAAGGCAGCCAAGAGGTTAGGAGAATTTCTTGCAGACAGAATGAGAATTCAGGTTTTGTCAAAGCTGAGGGGCGAGGGTCCATCACCCCCTTTTGCTGAACTTCCCAAAGTCCTTTCTTGGGGGCCTCCTACATGGTTGTGCTGTCTTAGGTTGTTCCCCCCTTGGGGGATCTTACCCATCACTGGCCAACCAACCAAGCATTGGGGGCCAAGCAGGGTGAAGTAAAAGGAGCAGAATCCAGAAGTGGTGCTCCTGCCAAGGAGATAATCTTTTGTCTCCTTGGTGGTTTACGTTCCAAGGTCGTTCCCTCAACCTTAGCCTTGACGGGAATTACAGCTTCTGACACCCGGTAGGTCGGTTCCCAACATGAAGGAAAGAATCTGCTGAGACACTTGTAAATAGCCCTGCAACTAGGTGCTGTTTTAAAAGTTGATTAAAGGGAAAATCTTTGTTCTTTCTCCCAAACCAAAAATAGTTGGGAGTTGTGTTGCAGGGATGGGCCTGTGAGTGTTTTTACAGTGTGCCTCTTGTTGCTTGGACTTTTGCTTGTGGCTGGTGGGAAACCTAGTGTTCTGTCCTGGTCCATGTTCTAGCTTATCTTCTCATGGATGTCTTATACAGCAAGCAAACTTGTGGCTTTAAACAGCTTCACCAATGCCCATGCCATGCAGCAAATTCTTGGCAGAGAGCAAGGCTCCTGCTTACTAAAGAGGGAACAGATGCAAAGTGGCCACAAGAGAGGATGCTCTTGGAAGAAACCCCCCTTTTTTTTCTGAAATCTAACACAGCCTAAAACCTTACTGAAAAACATTCAGTGTCATTGGCCCTTACCTGAGCTGATGCACACCCTCCAACCAAGTTGGTGTGCTGTCCACAACTGTGGCTCATAGCCCTGAGTCCCTGTCCCTGGACTCCAGAAGATGTGGACTATGACTAATGGGGTCTCTGTGTTGTGGCTGTGATGAGCAAAATCACATGGACTGCAGAAGTCCTGTAGAGAAAAGGAACAGCATGGACACTCTGAGTGAGAGAGCTTCCGGATCCTTGCCTGGACAGGCTTTTATTCCTTTTCTGCACACATTGCATCGAGGATGGTCCTCGTTTACCATGCACAGGTATGCTGTGGGTCATTACCTTCCACAGATAACAAAAGGAAAGGATGTTGCTGATTACTTCAAAGAAAGGATGTTGCAAATGCAAGGGGAAAAGTGGTTGAACTGTTTACACTCCACTCTTGGGAGGTTTAGCACAAAGTTTAGGAAGTTACTTTAGAGATATGCAGTAAACATTCCCTGCCTCAATTCAGGTTGAGGGAGTTTTAGTGAAAGCAAGCCTCAAAGCAGCCTAGTGCCCCATGGAAAAGCTGATCTGTGGGCCTGGCTCCTGTGTGCCACTTCATGCCTGGTGGTTTTCTGAATCAGGGCTAAACTACATTCACCACTGCCACATGGGTCAGTTCCCTATACCCCTCAGCCCAGGCCTTCTGTCTCTTGCAAAGAGTTTTGTTTCTGTTTTCACACTGACTTCCCGGCACTGTGTATCTCACAATGTAATACAAACTTGTGCCCTCATCTCTCAGGTTGTTCAGCTCCATGTAGGCTGTGCTTGCAGACTTGTCAGTTGTCATGGTGACTCTGCCCTGCAACTTAGTTCACAACTCTGTTTCCACTGTTAAACACACCCCCTCTATTAAAGGCCTTGTCCTGGGGTTTGTAACACCTAGTGCACCTCACAGCTGGTGAAGGTGAATCCAGAAGCCTTGCAGGAGACCTTCGCTTCAGTCCCAGGATTCCCCACCTCAGCTCCATACATCACCAGCTTTACCTGTGAGAGGGCGCTTGTGGAAAGAAGACAGGAATGGCTGGAAGTGTTCCTTGACTTTCCCTGGTTTCCTCCCCAGCTCAGGCACTGGTGATCCCCTTATCTGTATTCAGCATCACCAGGAAGAATGGTGTCCAGCTCCAGTCCATGGTTAGAGGGTGTGACTTAAGAACCTCCCTAGGGGAGGGTGTGGCTCTGGGTGATGCTCTTAGGGCACACACAGACCTATATCCACCTACTCTAATTTGTATATCCATGAGACAAGGGATTCCCAGGTGATTTTTGACCCCACCTGTTAGAGGGTAGAGGGCACAGGGACCATGCTTGGTGGAAGACTCAGAGTCCAAGTCCGAATTCATATTATTGGATATACTCCTCCTGTCAGCTCCCTGAGCTCTGTGCAGACATAGCTCCTCCCAGTGAGGGACAAGCCCTGACAGGACATGCTCCTCATTGTGGGCTCACCTTTGGTGACACAGGGGCCACAAAGACCAGTCTGACTTTGATACCTGCATGTTTTATTGCTGGATCAGTGTGTTTCCAAAACTGTGTCCCTGGTGAGTTAATAGAATCTTCCCTGTCCCCAGCTTCTTACATTTCAGATAATAGAAGCCCTATTCATACCCCCATTGACTGTGGTTCACATGTCTTATCCAGTTTGGTAAATGCTCTGACAGAATAGGGTGTTTACAGTCACCTCAAGTCCAATTTTATTTTAGATGTTTTCTAACAAGTGGGAGACCCAGTCCCACTGAGGAAATCCTTCCCAAACTCCCTGTACACCTGCACCTGGGGCAAGGGCCCTGCACTTTGGAGTCCCCCATGTCCCTTGATGCCCAGCTTCTGTCCTGCAAGAGAGAGTCCTTTCTGGACTCACAGGGAATGGACCTCTCATGGCTGTGGGCTGACTTCAGGGTGCTCACCCAGGGACATCATGTGCTTTGACATCTCGGGGCTCAGAGACTGCCTGTAGTAAACCCCAGTCACTCTGTACTGAGCCCCGTAGCCAGTGATCTATGAATCATCAGGGAGCCTCTTCTCTGGAGCTGCCAGGTGGACTTACACAGACATCACCTCTGAATCCAGAGCTCTCGGAGTCTTGTCCTCCAATTCATCTGATTGAAGGCCCTCTCTGAGTATCTTTGCATGTGGCCCTAATCCCACTGCACATTTGCTATTCTGTAAATTGCGCTCTCGCCATCGCGCTCTCTCTCTCTCTCTCTCTCTCTCTCTCTCTCTCCCTCCCTCTCTCTCTCCCTCTCTCACACACACTCATGCACACAAGCACACACACTGATGATTTTCATGGTAATGAACTCCAGGTCACTTTATTTTCTGTTTCTGCCACATGGGCAGGGTCCCTACATGGATCCTAGTTCTGGGTGTGACTTCCTGAGTGAGTGAATGATGGGCTGATCTGTGAGGGACATGGTGGCCTTTTGTCCTTTCTGGATGCTTTATCCTGATAGATATCTTCATTTCTATCACCTGCCCAATGGACTTCAGATCCCACATTGCACAGGGAGACAGATTCACTGCTCAATGACTCACAGCTGCACATTTTAGTTGCTACAGGAACCTCTATCTCATCCCTCATTTATTTTTCAGGTTCAACCCTCATGGACATTCCCACACTGACCAAGGTGTAACAGATGAGAACTCAGACAGTGCGGAACATTACTTAGACTCCCATTCAAAGGTGGTCTTCTCTAGCATCATTCATGGAGGAGCTGTGCTGATGTTCCCCATGTGGACTTCATGCCCTCAATCCAGCAACCCCATAATTACTGAGATCTCAGTTAGTTCCAGGGACAGAGGAGAACATGTGATTGGTTTCCTAAGTCTGGGAAATGTTACAGGTGGTTCATACAAAGGAGAACACTGAGAAAGTTCTTATTTTCACAGGACCTTGGACCTGTGCTGGGTTTCCCAAGCATGTGTCAGGTATGTGTGCCACCAAGTCAGTTCAGGCACTTCAGGCTTATCCTCTGTGTAGATGTTGTCATCATGTGCTATCACACTGGGGAACTGCATCACATAATCACCCTTTCTCAGGAAGGGTTCACTGAAATATGATAAATGAAATAAATCTCTTTAATTTCAGTGAATGCACATCACTAACACGTGCACTAAGCCTTCAGGAAAGACCAGCACTGTGTGACCCCATGGGGGTGAGGTCTGTGAGTCAGCGCAGCTCATGAACAGAAGCAGCAGCATAGTTTTTGCAGCACTGGGGCAGGAATTGGGAAGCAGGTGTTCCCTGGCTGGAAGTTTCCATCATGAGGTGGAGTCACATCTGTGGGTCTGCTGTACAGCTCAAGCCTGGGATGAGTCACACTGAGTTGTCCACTCAGGGATGTGTGGTGGGCACATCATAGGTGGTGGGCTTTCAAGTGTGAGAAGGTGACAAGAGAGGGACCATGTTAAAATAGAGTGGGAGCAGACATTCCAGTCAAACAACCCGGCATGTCTTCCATCTCCAACCTGTGCAGAGTGTGGACTCCACACAGTCACCTTTGCACTGGGCCCCAACACTGCATTTTATGCAACTGTTTGCACAGCTGACAGGGAAGAGATAGCCTTACCATGAGACTGAAAATTGCAGACAGTCTTGAAATTTGCAGCCCCACATGCAGTACAGAGTAACATAGCTTGTCTACAATGATAGAATTTCACCCCTTCAGCCCTGAACTTGCATCCCTCCCTGTTTCACAAACACCCCTTGCCTTCACCCCTGTTCAAGGCAGGATTTAGGCTCATGCCTGAATCTCTGTTTCCTGAGTAACTTTTTTTTTTAATCTCAAATGAACACTGGATTTCACTCACTTTGTTATTTTATTTTTTACAGTATAATTAAAAGGCAATCCTGCTGTAAGCAACTACATGAATGAACCCTGAGGGCACCATGCTGAGTGAAGGAAATCAGACACAGCTGAGTGAACACTACACAGAGCCTCTTGCATCAGGACTCTCTGAGTCCATGAACACCTGCTGACGGCAGCGTGGTAGTTTCTCAGAGCTGGATGGAGGTCCAGGTGAACTTTCTAAAGAAGCATCCTATCATTCAGGGTGGTTGGGTTCCAGAGGTTGGCTGCACATTGCTGCACCTGGGGTTATCAAGCAGCATGGCTTGTGTAAAGCATAGATCTCATGTGGAGTTCTTGCCACAACAAAAGGAGGCAGACAGGACTTCAACTCCAGTGTGAGGGCATGAAGAGCTATAATGGCTTCAGTGCTAGTCAGAATGCAGCAATTGTTTTAAAAGTCCTACTTGGACTAGGGGTGATCCACCTGGAACACTTACGATGGAGAAGAATTCATTCCAGAACAGATTCCAACAGTGATAAGACCGAGACAACATGCACTAAGGCACACACCCTCCCTTCCCCATCCTAGTGCAGCCAATGCATTCAAGACAAGCCCATTCAAGAGCACAGACTCTGTGCTGCCACATCCTGGTCACAGGTCCCTGTTCCAGAAGAGAAGGTGTCAGTGTCCTGCGTTCTTCCACAAGGTGCTGGCCACTAAGGGTGAGATCGACACAGCTGCCACCAAACTACAGGACCCACTCTGTCCAACTGACCCGACTCCTGGGATGGCGGCCCTCTCCTGGACACAGCCTCCTAGGGCACTGGGTCCCTTACATTCCTACCTTCACTTACCTCACAGGGTTCACCCACTTGGACATTAGGGTCATGGAGACAAGAGCTGCCATGTAATCAGTTCTGAGCACTCAGTTCCTTCCTGAGTGTGGAGTGAAGCCATGTTTCTCACCAGCAGGAGGTGAATAACCTGTGTCAGAGTTTTCTCAGGAAAATACCTAGAAATCAGCCACCAGGGTAAAGTCCAGATCTATTCCCACGGTGATGAAGCCATTTCCAGCAGCGTCTGAAGGTGCTAGAGGCCTTGGTGTAGAGTAAAGCCATTGAAAGAAATGGGGATCATTGGAGTCTCAGCTGCCATGGGGTCCTGTGCTTGTGGGAGAACCAAAGACAGAAGCACCTGGAGGAGACAGCTGCTGTCTGGACAACAGCAGACCTGGTGGTGGACACTGTGCATTCACAGCAGCCTGGAGGTGATTGTTTCCATATATGGAACAATCCACTCATCAGGCCCTACTGAGAATGAGAGTGTGGTCAGTCTTCACAGACTGAAGCTTCCTGCGTTCTAACAGTGAGAGAGGCACAGAAAACCCCACCACCCCATGTCCTCCTGGGGTGGACCTGTGAACAACAGGACACGCCCCTTAGGAGTCCCTGAGCCTGGCACATTCCATGCCGAGTGATACCTGAGACTCACTGGCATTGATTCCTGTGTTACCTGATCATTTTTTTTTTCATTGCTGAATAGAGTCCATTTACACATGTTCCCTAGTTTGCTTATTTCAAAGTTAGAAAAACTTTTGGGAAGTTTGTAGCTCCTTCAAATGCAAATAAAGGAGCTATAACTATGAGCTTATGTTTTACTACAAACAGAATTTTTTTTCTTCTGGATCAAACACTCCTCGGTCAGGTTTTAAGTGTAATTTAATAATAAACTGTGGAGTACTTTGTTAGGAAAGGAAAAGAAAATGAACTTGTTGAAGAAGTGGTTGGTAGTCCCTGGTGATCTTTCAACTGCAAACATGTTTAATTTCTTGTTTATTGTCTGCATTGAAACCTCAGAAACCCGGTTCACAGAGAGAAAGCAGAGACCCTGGATGCAGCTGTGAGCTCTGAGAGGAAATCCCTGCTCCCAGGAGGAAGCTCCTTCAGTCCCCACCAGGTCCACACCAGCCCCTAGGGCCTTTCTCTATGATTAGTGAGAGGAGAGCGCCCCCTGGTGTTCTCAGTGGCCCCTACAGGACAGTCCTCCTGCCTCCCACAGGGAGGTTTGTGTTTGGGGTCACACTGACTTCCCCTCACTGTGTCTCTCGCACAGTAATACATGGCTGTGTCCTTGGTTGTGAGACTGTTCAGTGTTAAATAAACTTGGCTCTTGGAGGTGTCCCTGGTGATGCTGAGTCGGGATTTCAGCGATGGGTTGTAGTATGTACCTCCACCACCCCATATAGCACCGACCCACTCCAGCCCCTTCCCTGGAGACTGGCGAGCCCAGTGAACACCATTGCTTGTTAAAGAGAATCCAGAGACAGTGCAGGTGAGGGAGAGGGTCTGTGAGGGCTTCACCAGTCCTGGGCCAGACTCCTGCAGCTGAACCTCGGACAGGACACCTGGGGACAAGCAACATCAGACCCTGTCAGTCATGTGCACTCACCACCGTCCCATAGAACTATTCCTAACATCTGAAACACTCACCCAGGGGGGCTGTCACCAGGTACAGGAGGAGACCCAGCAGTCTCATCTTCTCTAGATTACAGCTCTGCCTTTTTGAGAAACCTCAGCCCACTGTCAGGAGACACTTGTGAGCCCCCACAGCCCGGGGGGCAATTTCAACTGGATGTGAGAAGGAAATTTGCATACAGGGTACTCTGTTCTCATAAATGAGAGACTTAGGTCACTGTCCCATGTTCTTCTGGTCCCTGAACACTTCTCTTCTCTCAGACTCGATGACATGGGTCAGGGTTGGGAGCGTAGTTGGGTTATGACACAACTTTGAATCATGACAATGGAGTCATTTTATCCCCATTTAAAAATTGAAGCTGGACTGGATGAGGGACCACCTCTTTAAATTCTGTGTATTATTTAAGTGGATATTAAAACAGATTGACATTATGCCCAACATCTTCCCAAGGCCAAAAACATCATGTGAAGTAGATTCATTGTTGTCAGATTGGAAAATTATAATTTTATAAAAAATAACACTTCATGTATTTTTGTCTTTATTTTTAGATACAGAAGGGAGGGAGAAAGAGAGAGAGAGAGAGACATCAATGTGTGGTTGCTGGGGTTCATGGCCTGCAACCCAGGTATGCACCCTGACTGGGAATCAAACCTGCAACACTTTGATTCACAGCCTGCGCTCAATCCACTGAGCTATGCCAGCCAGGGCTTGATGTAAATTTTGATGTAAACATAAGAGTAAAATAAAAAACAAACATTTCCCTTCACCTGGCTGAGACCCTTGGGCCTGCAGGTGGCAGTGCAGTTTCAGCCTCTGTCTCAGCCCAGATGCAGTGAATGTGCTACACTGGTCAGGTCCGTCTGCCACAAGTACAGCCCTGACACTGAAGCTGAGACAGATGCTACACACACTGTATCCTTCCTTTCACCTCACTCCTCCCAGGGCAGAGGAGGCAGCCCCTTCCCACAGGTAAGCCATTCAAGAGACCTCCCAAGTTTCTAGACCACATGGGATGCTGAGACCCTGGGGTCACTGTCTCCCAGAGAGACAGAGGCACTGCTTCTGGGTCAGCATGTGTTCTGATATATGTGAGGACAATGGGACCTTCTTTCTGGTCATACAGATCAGTTTGGAACTTGCCATCCCCACATTCACCTGAGACCCTGGTCAGGGGATTGGAGAGTGATATCCTTGGGAGGGTCCTGAGGGCCCACGATGGGCCAAGGTGACAGATGGAGGGAAGCCAACTGCAGGGTAGTTGTACTTTGAACTAAATGACTAAACTGAAGTGAAACATGTGATGGGATTTAACAGCCAGGCAAATGCTTAACACCTGATTTACTTCACCAAACCTCACACAATCCATAAACAGAAAATCTCCACTGAAGTGCCATTATTTTATAGGGCACAGTGAAGCCTAGAGCACATCTGAGAGACTGAGGACTTCCATGGAACACATGTGAGGTTTGCTCTGGTGACAAATGACTCATAAAATCACTCCCTTTGTTCACAAGAATTGTGAGTGAGGAGTTAGCTCAGCCACGTGGTGTCCAGGTGGCATCTTTGATTGGAATGCCCCAACTATTCTGAAGGTGCTGATAGACACCTGTGAGGAGCCCTGGGCACTGTCCAGTGTGACTAGCATAAACGAAAGGGAGGTGGACATCAAAGGAGAGAAGCAGTGAGAACATCTCCTCCAGTGAGCAGACACCTGTCCCCTAGAGGACCCCTGTGCTATGTAACCCTTTCCTGTCCTCTGCACCATCATGGAGAAGGAGAACTGAGCCCAATCCTGGCTCTGTCCAGCCTAACAGTGTGTGGTGGCCTCCCCTTCACCAGAGGGCACTCCCACTGGACATGTCCTCCCTTCCCTCATATATCATCGTGATACTGCCCTGATGCACATTCTGGTGAGCATCTGGGTGTCTAGGTGCCCTCGTTATCAAGGAGCTTTAAAGACTCTGGTGCCAGGTTACACGGATCTTGTTGAAGGTCTTGTAATTTTTCTCACTCTCACACCAGGAGAGAGCAGAAGGAAATGTCGGTTACCTGCTCAGAGGATGTTTCAAGGTGGAAATTCATGGGGACAGAAAAATCTCTGGAGAAGGGTAGGTCCGTTTTGTGCAGGAGTGTCCTGTGTGTGGTGGGCATCAGGGACAACCGTGCAACCCCAGCCCTCTTCCTGGTGACACTCAGAGTCAGAGTGTGTTGGGTTCCCATGATGTGCCACCCACTTCTTATCTCACTTGTAGAGGCACCAGACTCTTGTAATGTCCTGCAGGCCTCTCAAGACATGACTCACCTGCTGTCCTTGTCCTCACACACCCACCTCACACACTGGCTCAGCTCAGGGACCCCTGTGGCCAAAGACCCTGGACTAGGCCCTCTCCTCTTCCCAGATTCTGTTTCCCTGGAAACATGCACAGGGCATTAGTCATAACCCTCCTTAGGTTCTTGCTCCAAACTGTGCTAACATATTTCAGGTGGACACAGTGGCGTTAAGCACACTCACAAAGTTGTGCAACCATTGTCACCTTCCACATCCAGAAATGCTCACTTTCCCAAACTGGCCTGGTGCCCATTAAATAATAACTTCCTGCTTCCTGTCCCTGCTCCAGCCACCACATTCTGTGCCCTATCTCCACGTTCTTGGCCACTCCAGGTTCTCACAGACATGGATGCACAAAGCCATTGTGATGCTGAGAATGGATCATTTCTCTGGGAAGTGTGTCTTCAAGTCTCATTTCTCTTCTTGTATCCGTTCACTTTCTCTCCTTTTTAAGGGGAATGATATTTTCTCGTGAGGTCAGAGCACATCTTGCTTACTGAGTTTCCTATTCCATCTCTCCTGTTTATGCAATAATTCAGTTGATTGTAAGCAGATGTTCTCACTATCTTCCTCAACAGGAAGGAGAGGGCACAGCACAGGGAAGGCAGACAACAAACTCAGGTTAAAGGAGTCAACATGTGGTCACCTGAAATGAACAGGGAATGCCAGTGAGCAGAGGCTGTGCTGAGATAAAACAAACAGTAACAATTTCCGTAGTATTGCTTGTGGTGCTCTGTCAGGGTTTTACATCCATCCTGAGAGCAGCAGGATGAGGAGAATGTGGGGCATAGAGAAACAGACTGTTTAATGGGGGCAGGGATGATGGGGGCCCCAGGTCTGACAGAGACTGGGACACATTTATCTCAACCTTGTGTTGCTGGCACAAAGATACACATCCTACCTCCACAGTATATACCTGAGGAAATAAGAGATTGTGACAGAAAGAAGGTTTGGGGGAATTCAAAGGCCAAGTGTAATGGGAGGGTTGCAGAGAAATCTCAAGGTTATTTCCAGTCTAAGGAAGCAGGCCTGAGTTTCAGGAGGAACACTTGTACCCTGGGTGCTGGAGACAGGACCAAAGCTCATGTGGATGCTCCAGTTCCAAGGCAATCAAGCATGATTGTCACACTGGCCCCCTGCAGGCCTTCAATGGTCAGGCAGGACCTCCCACATTAGTGTCTGAATCTGACTCACTCATCCTGTGGGGGTGTTACCAGGCACAGGAGGTGATCCAGTGGTCTCACCTTCTTCTAGATCATAGACCACAGCTCTGCCTTCCCCAGAGACTCAGCCCATGTAAGGAGAAGATTGTGAGCCCCCAGAACCCAGGGAAAGATCTACCTTGCATCTAGAAGAGTGATTTGCATGTGGGGAAGCCTTTTCCCTATATGTGGGAAGGCACTAAGGTCCAATGCCCAGGTCATTCTGGGGCCTCTGTGGGGCCATCTTTTCTCTCGAAATCACCCAACCTGTGATTCAGGTATAGGGGATCACCTAGATTATGAGACACATTGGAATGAAATCAATTGCGAGTCTCATCTTTTGGAGCATAAAAATAAAAGTTTGATTAGGTAAGTGGGTGACACTGAATTCTCATGTATTGTTAAATTGAATTTTAAAAGGATTACTATTTTTTGGCAGTATTGAATAACAAAACTCTCGTATATCCATAATTACAAAAAATAATATTACAAAACCACACAGACATTATCTATCTTGGCCAAAAATTCAGAAATAAAGGATAGTCATTCTCAGTATCTTGTTTGTTAATTTTAATTGCCATTTTGTTTCCAGTGATATCCTCCTAAGCACAGACAATTAGGTCATTCTGAATTCCTTTTTTTAACTTTATTTATTTTTAGAGACAAAGAAAGGGGAGGAGAAAGAGAGAGAGAAACATCAATGTGTGGTTGCCTTTCAGATGCCCCCTCCTGGAGACATGGCTCAGAGCCTTGGCATGTGGCCTGATTGGGAATCCAGCCAGCAACCCTTTGATTCTCAGCCTGCTCTCAGTCCACTGAGGTACCCAACCAGGGACATCCTGAATTCTTGATGTTGGAAGTTTTTGTTTGTCTGTTTGTTTGTTTTCCCTAAGTCCCCTGTGCAAACTAGTCCCTCACACAACCACTTTGCACATTGCAAAGACTCCACCAACTGATCACATCAGAAAAAAATCACACAGTTACATGAATAAAATATTAGAAATGAAAAAGGAAATGTTTGTTTACAACTCATAATTCTACATTTGTTGAAATGATTGTGGTAGTGGTTTAAGTGACCTGTCTTCTCAGTCTAGTGATGTCAGTGATGTTGTGGTTCAGGGGGTGGGGAATGAAGAGAATTCTAAGTACAGATTGGCTCATTGGAAAGGGAACTTCAGTCCTCAAGGAAACCCCCACTCTGAGCCTTTCTAAGCCCAGTTTCTGGGGATTATCTCCATGGTCAGAGGGTTTTGGGATCTTCCACAAATCATATAATGTATTTAATGTACAATAAACACTTCCATCAGACAGGAAATTTGGAAACATAGTCTGCAAACTCTCATCTGCCTGTTTATTGGCTTAATGGATCTTTGTGGTATGGAATTCTTAAATTTTAACAAAGTATAATGTATCAGTATTTTAATGGATCTTTTTTCAGTTTTTTTTTTTCCCCCGAAAGATCTCCCCAGAAAAAGATCAGCCTCTATTATCTATGTTTATTGGTTACAGCGGACATAGGGACTGGAGCAGACCCTTTGCAAATGGGTAAGAGGAAGATGCTGGACATAGAGTCACATGCAGTACCGTGATTTGTTTTCATGAACCCAATTTACTGTTCATATGTGTTTAAAGACTTTTTAAGAGAGGATCCACAAGGAAGCACAGGGCATGATACAGATAGTTTATATTATCTTTAAAAACAGAAATTTGTTAGAGATAGAAATGTTACAGATTCTGCAGGTAGAGATCGAGAGAAGTAAGGAGCATGTCATTGGAAAAAAGTGGAAAGTGGATTCCTTGTTTCCTGTTCACATTTTCACAGTGTTTCTGTCACAGTTGGTAATGATGCCATTGGCCCAAGTGATTACAAATTACAAAACTTTTAGGTTGTTACTCTTCTGGCCACAACATGACCCACTCAAGCTGAATAATTTGCTGGACTGCATTTACAAACTATCTCAACACTGACATGGAAGAGAGGACACCCCTAAGTGGAGGACCACGGTGGTGGTGTATCCAGATAAACATTGTTTCATTGAACCAAGACAATTGACTCAGTCCAAGTTCATCCTCATCATCATTATCATCATAATCATCATCTTCATCACCAGCACTGACTTCATAAAGTTAACATCATAATCATCACCATCACCATTTCATCTTCATCATCACCATCATTATCAACATCATTTACTTTCTTGTAATTGGCATTCCTATCCTTTTCTGTACACAAGTTTGTTATTCACACATTATGATATTTATCTCATGTTTTGCTCTTTTTTTATGGTTTTTAAGTGAAATAGGTAGTCACCATTTTTACTATGTTATATTTCACTGCTGTCAAATGAAGTCACATTTCTGCCTCTTCTTCATCCACCCCCACAGGAAATCTGATAAGAGTCTGGGTCTCCTTTTTAGATACCACTGGGAGACTGAATCTGCACAATCCCCAAAAGCAGACTCCGCTCCCACACACCTCGACAAAATAAAAACCCCCATCAAGTCTCTTTTCCTGGATCCATCAAAGCATGTTTACCTTGGTGAAGTGCTCTTCCTGTTCTTCCCAGAGATTTTAACTATGTGTGTATTAAACATCCCATGCCCTTTTGGTGGGAATTTGTCATCAACTTGGACATGCACACAGAACTGTGGGTCACCCTCCTTCTGTGTGATGTAACCTACACCTGGTGCTTTCCCCATGATTTCAAGTCAATACCATCACCACTAGGCATCTTTTTCTCTCCTGGTGTTAGGTTTCCTACCTAGCAGGCTTGTGTCCTGCAGCTGGCCAGCTTGGCAGCTGAGCAGTGTGGGGCTGGGCTACATGGTTGGGTGCAACACAGCCTCTGGTTACATTCAATTACAAGGATCAGAAAGTTTGATTGTTCATTGGAATTGAGCACAAGGGTGTTTGAAAATGACTCTGCCTCTTGTCCACAAGGAGCTGTCATCCATCTATAATTACAATAAATATTTCTAACTCAGAGAATTCAGAGGTGAGTACAGAATCAGGAAACCAGAGAAGTTGCCTGAGGGAAACTGTGACAGGAGGAGAAAACAGCTCAGAAAAGAAGCCCAAACCTCCACCTGCAATTGCTCCTGGTGTTTCTCACATTCAGGGACACCCAGTGTCCTTCACTCAGTGCCCACCCATGGTTGCAGCCCTTCCTTCAAGGCTCATACTGAGTTTCCATCACCGTGTGTCCCACACAGTGATGCATGGTGTGTCCTCAGTTCTCTAGGTGTTTATTTTCAGAGAGTGCATTTGGAATCATCTCTTGAGATGAAACTGCCTTTCACAGACACAGTGTATTCTGCTGTGTGACTGTTACTTCTGTTTCTAATAGCACCTATCCAATCCAGTCTTTTTCCTGTGGGCTGGCCAATCCAGGTTATATGGTAGTCACTGGAAGTGAATCCGGTGCATTTGCAGGAGAGCCTCAGAGACTTGCAGGCCGTCTCAGGTCCCTTCAGACTCCATCAGCTGTACCTCACAATGGACACCTCCATACAAAGGAATCTCAGTATCAGCAGACACAGACACACTCAAGCCCCACTTTCTTCATATTGTTATCATGTACAATCATCAGAGCAAGTGCCCAGCTCACCCAAACGTCATGGAGCCTCCTCTGGGTTAACTGATGTAATGAGTGCAAACTGCAGAGGGTCAGGGGCTGGGCTTCTCTCCCTAAGGTGCTGGGTCAGTGGTGGGGCTTGGTTTGTCAGCACATGGAACAGCACATTTACATGAGCTCCTTCCCAGGGACAGAGAAGTAAATTCTGTGAGTTAGAAACCCCACTCCACTCAGAGGCACAAGCATCCTTGTTGTGATAGTGGAAATTCAATAAGAGACTACTTGGTATGCAGGCTGCAGAGTTATTGTTGCTGTAGGTCATTTAAATCATCAATCAGTTTAACACACTTTAATTTGCAGTTATATTCATCATGCACAGTGGTTCATGCTATTCAGCTCAGAAAAATTTCCCTATGTGACCTTGTCTATGTGTCAACACACAGGGTGAGATTAATCTCCATTATCAGCCTCCCAGGGCTGAGGACATTGGGCACTTTTGTTCTATCAAGACAGAATGACTCTTCATTGTATGTCTGTGCACTGAAAGTCCATCAGCATCGAGAATGAGACTGGGAAGTAGGAATAGACATATGTAGAGCATTCTAACTGCCCTGAACATCCTCTGTGCACAGCCTGTTCCCCCTTTGGCCCCAATGGCTCACCAACCATCACCTCAAGTGACTGGAGTGCGTACCACACAAGAACCATGAATCAGTAAGGGGTTGCTCTGATCTACCTCTCACACTGTCATTATTATACACAATCCCTGGAGTGTTTGGGAAAAAAAGACTTGTTGAGTTAAAATGATCAAACCTAAGTGACTTCTCAAATGCCTCTGGCCAATGCTCCTCCTGAGTGGTGTTCATGTCCATGCCTTCAAGCACACATCAGCCATGTCCTTGTGATGTGGTGACTGGGAGGACCATGACTTTAGGGATCTTACTTGCAGTGAATCCTGAACCTGGCTCCATGCTGATGTGGTAAATACTGAAATGGTTCATGGATTATGCCCACTTCTAATGCTGCCTTCCTACTACATCTGTTTAGGAGTCTCCTATAACTTTCAATGAGGACATTGTTTCTGTGGAAGAAAAGACCAGAGGAAAACTGTCCTTGAACATCACTGGAAGGACACTGATGCTGCACTTTTTACAACAAAAAGAGCAGCAAAATCCAAGGGTGGCAACCCATGTGCTCATGTTACAGTACAGTCATAAACCATTCTTGTTGCAGTAACAAAGGCCTGTGGACTGGGTCATTGCCAACAACAGAAATCTATTTCTCTCAGATCTGGATCTGTAAAATCCAACAATAGGTGCCAGCAGTTTTGATTTACAGGTAAAAACCCTCCCTAATGCCTGTTCCCTGTAATCTCAGAGGGTGGATGGGCCAAGGCAGCTTCCTCAGTCTCTGTTACAAAGGCCCTAATGCTGTCCAGGGGAGCCCCACCCCAGGACCGTCACTGCTCCTAAGGCCACACACCCTAACATCATAACGTGAATCTCATTTTTTGTGTGTTTGAGTTTTTGAGTGACACAAACAGTCACCCATAGGAACACAAAAGGAATCAAATCATGTTTCCATCCAGTTGGAAGGCTACTCCAGCAGACCTCCCCAATCTGAGGGTCCCCTTAATCCTGTGGACACTCCTCATAGTTGGGAGCAGAAAGGGGTTGCAAGTCCTTCAGAACAAGCTGACGAGTGTGTAGAATGGACAGGTTCCACCCTAGACTTGGAACTAAGATGTATGTATAATTTATTATTATTTCTCTTTATCCTTTACGAATTACCATTATTCTCATTTTCTATGGACTAAGTTTTCTAAACATAATGGTTTTCCCTTCATGTTCCCAGGAATGATCCCCATTAGTTTTATGGAATAAGAAGTAAGGGTTTAGTTTTTGATGTTCAATGCTGACAAATTAACGTTCATCCCTCTCTCTCCCCTTGTGCACAGGTGGGAAATTCATAAAGTGGTGACTTCTTCTAGTTTGATGCGAGTGAGAGACTGAAACCACACAAACCCATCCTGCTGAGCAGGGCCCTCTTGGACCTTCTCACAGGTGGGCAATAGAGTCAGAATCAGGCTCTTTATGTGGCATGGACCAGACATTCCTGACTTGCTGAAAAGTCTCAAGAGACTCCACAATAAAGTGTCAAACTATTTCATTGTCCCTCTTTGTGTGTGACTTCATCGGCCTGGACGTCTGTACCAAGGTGTGGTGGGGTCCCTCTGCATCTGCATGAAGTCAGCTGCTATTGGTCGTCATGAAGAGGGGGGTCAAGTCAATGACCATCAGCACTGGGGCCCTTGTCCTCTGGCACTGGGTCCATATGCCTCTGGTGCCCACTGTCCAGCAAGCACAGGTCCTGCTCCTGGCCTGCTGGGACTCTGAGGTGTGTGGGGCTGGGCTGCAGTGTTGGGTCCAGCAGAACCTCTGGTTGGATGTAACTGATGTGGATCATGAAGATTTGATGATTTGACTATGATTCGTTAGGAGGAAAGTAAGGGAATGTGACATTCTGCCTTCTGTGTGTGTGGAATGTTTTACTCTTATTACAGCAAGCCTCTGTAATTCACTCAGTTAAGAGGAAAGCACAGAATCTTGAAGGAGGGGGCACTCCCAGAAGGAAAGGTGCTCTGTGGAGAGTTAAACCACAGCTGCCAGGAAACCAAGAGTTACTGTGTATCTGCCTATGTTCTGGAACTGAACCAAGAAATGAGTGAGCCCTGATCGCCCCCTGGTGTCGGGAGCAGCCCCTGCAGGGCAGCCTTCTTGTCTCCCTCTGGGAGGTTTTTGTCTGGGCTCACACTGACTTCCCCTCAATGTGTCTGCAGCACAGTAATAGACGGCAGTGTCTTCAGCTCTCAGGCTGTTCATTTGCAGGTAGAGCTCGTTCTTGCCATTGTCTCTGGAGATGGTGAATCGGCCCTTCACAGAGTTGGCATAGTATGTGCTACTACCACTACTAATTGCTGAGACCCACTCCAGCCCCTTCCCTGGAGCCTGGCGGACCCAGCTTATCCAGTTGGTACTGAAGGTGAATCCAGAGGCTGCACAGGAGAGTCTCAGAGACCCCCCAGGCTTCACCAAGCCTCCCCCAGACTCCACCAGCTGCACATCACACTGGACACCTGCAAACACAAAAATGTCAGGTCAGGAAACACTCCTCCACCCACTTTATCTCTCATATGCATCCACTCACACCCTCAGTGTCTCCCATTCTCTGTAGATTACCTGTTAAAACAGCAACAAGGAAAACCCAGCTGAGCCCCAAGTCCATGGTGAGTTGTCTGTGGTCTGTCCTGAGCAGGGACTGGGGACACCTGTTAATCCTGGGCTGGGCTCCTTTCCCAGAGCTGCAAGGCCAGGGCTGGGCTGCTTTTCATGAGCAGAGGGACCCTATTTGCATGTCCTCTTACTATATAGGGAGCTTTGGGGCTGGGTGGTGACATGAAGGACATGGTCACAGAGTGTGACATGTCTAAGGGTGCATATTTGATAACAATTACTCCTCAATTTTGAGCCTGTGCCATCTCCACTGACCCAACTACTCCATGAAATGCATAACTGACCTAAGAGAGTAACTTTTCATAAACTAGAGATATTTAAAATGATATATGCCTTTGAAAATCTCGAGTAATGGACACACCAAGGCAATTCAATACTCATGACAGCAGGGAGCATTAAAAGTGCAGGAGGTTCCTGTTCATGCCACAGGATGTTCCTTCTGACCTATTTCTTCCACAAAGGAATCGGAGTACGAGCTCAGAACACAGTGTGGCCCTAGAGTGCATGGACCCAGTGTTGTGGAAGGTGGAGCATCTGTGTTGTTCTTTGGGAGACAAAAGTGTGAACTCTCCAGTGAAGTGGGCAGAGATCCTGGGACATGTTTCTTCAGTGGAGTTATATGCTGAATATGCAGCATCTTTGCTTCCTCAGTTTTCATTTTCCACATTCTGTGGTAAAACCAGGTTCACACATTTGGGACACAGAAGAAACTCAGGCATGGCAGATGTGCTTTGATGAAGATTTATGTAGGAATTGGGGAGTAAGTATGTTGAAATTTTATAAATTATATTATGGAAACCTTGGTGCAAACTACTAACAGAAAATAACAGGTATAAATAAAATCATAATTTATATGAAGAGCATTATTTTCTTTATCCATTGATTACAGGATGACTAAATCATTCAAACAACCTCTGATACTGGAGTTGGTGGATCTGATATTGTGTTCAACTGTTCATCATTGTGCATTCAGCCTGCTGCTCTCTATTAGTATCTGTGTTTACATGGATCTTCAATGTAGCTGTTATCAGGGAGCAGGAGAGGGAGTACAATGGAGCCCCCTGATTATTTGATCATTAATTTCATAAGAACCATCTCCATTGTCACAGACTCTATTCATGTCACCATGTGACCCATGGGAGTTTTTCACCATGTCCACACATAATGGGTGTCTTCTCAACTTGAACCTGATGTACTCATAGTATAGATGTGCAAAATGGAAAAAGCAACTCCATGCGTAGGGGTGAACTGGATGTTGAGTGCAGCCGGTTTGAACTGACACTTTTACTCTGGCCTCAAGAATATACAAGAAATATGTGTGTATATTGTGGTGCCAGATGTGTGATAACTGTTTCAGTTGACATAGGAACATAGTAAAGGCTGAATGTGGATCTTCCATTGTCAGGGGTGTCTCCACGCTGTCCCCTGCTTTGAGATGACATCACTATTAGCCCAGAGACAGGGACACTCACAGGCCTTTGATCTCAGGTGAGGAGAATCCACAAGATCTCCCCCTGAGGGAGGGCGGAGAGAACCTGGGACCTGTGCTGGAACCTGGACTTTGTTGCCAGAATGTCATCTGTGTGGTATTGGCCCAGAGGCCAGAACAAATAAAGCCTCATTTACTTTCATGCACTTATTGTTCGCCAAGGGCAATTCAAGTTTTCAGAAAAAAAGTGAATGCTCTGTAACCCTGACTAAGTATCCCCAGATGGCACCTCAAAGAAACACTTCACTCAGAGGACAAGGAGGCTCCAAATGTGCCCCCTGCACAATCACATCAAGCAACAGAGCCCTTTCTGTAGCATCTTCTCTGCCTCTTCCCTGCTGTGTATCTGGTCTACCGGAACCTTCCCAGAATTCCTGATGTGCCTGTGGCAGCATCAGTCCTGGTCTCTCAGATCCTGACTGTGTGTGAGGAAGTCAGGAGGCCCATTACTCTGGCATGTCCTCTGCTCAGCCAAACTGCACTCCCCATCATGGTCTCTGACACACTCAGCATGTGGGTCATCACACTGTGTCCCTCACACAGTATGCATGCCAAAGTCCTTGGCTTTGAGACTGCTCAGCCCCATGTGGGCTGTGTTCATGGAAATGCCTACACTCATGAGGACTCTGCCCTGGCACTCCTGTGTGTACTTCCATTTACTATCATCAGGGTAATTCTCCCCATACATTCAAGCCCTTGTCCTAGGGCCTTTTGCATCTAGTGAATCCAGTGTCTGATGAGCATATATCCAAAATCCTTCCAGAAGATATTCACTGAGGCTTCAGGTCTCCTCACCTCAGCCCCCAACAGCACCAGCTGCACCTGGGAGTAAACAACTATGGAGAGGATACAGGAGTGACTGGAAATACTCTTTCAATGTCCCAGTCCCCCTGAACCCATGGACGGGAGAGCTCCTTATCTGTAGTCACTGCCACCTGGAAGAGGCCTCTCTGGCTCCAGTCTATGGTGAAGGGCTGTGCCATCAGAACTTCTCTAGGGAACAGTGTTTGTGAGTGATGCTCCAGGCACAGAGAGACCCACATTTAACCTCTTCTCATTTGCATGTGCACAGGGCAGAGTGTTTCATAGCTGAGGACTTGGCCCCACCTGAGAGAAGGTAGGGGAAACAGGGACAATTATCCAAGGGAGTCTGAGGGTCCAAGTCCTAAACAGTGTTGTAGGATATGGGCCCCCTGGCAGATCTCTGAGCTCTGTGCTGATGTAGCTCCTCCCACTGACGAACAAGTTCCCACAGGACATCCTTGTGATTGTGCACTCAACTGTTAGAGACATGGAGACCTCCTGGACCAATTATTGGCTGCAATGTCTGAATGTCTTAATGCTAGATCAATGTATATTCAAAATTCTCCACCCAGTTAGTTAATGAAACCATCCCTGTTCCCAGTACCTTACAATACAAATATAAAGACACCCAAGAAATACCATTGCCTCTGGTTCTCATGTATTATGGAGTTCGGTGAATACCCTGATACAACAGGATATTTACAGTCACCACATGAACAAACCTTATTTTAGAGGTTTTCATGAAAATAAAAAGACACAGGTCCTCACAGGAAATCCCTTCCCAGCTCCCCATGCAACTGCTCCCAGGGGAGGGGCTCTGAGGTTATGAGTCCCACCCACTCCTGGATGCCAGCTGTGCACCATGCTGGGGAGGTTCCTGTCATGGCTCAAACAGCATGAACATCTCAGCATCTCTACTCCAGATGTCAATGTTGGGCCCTGACTTCCAGAAACTCCCTCAGGGACACTGTGTGCTTCAATTCCCTGGACAAAGAGAACTGACCTTACTAAACCCCTGGGACTCTGTAGGGAACCTCATATCCAGGGATCTGTGCAGCCACCAGGAAGCCCTTCCGTGGACCTGCCAGATTCACTGACACAGCAAACATCCCTGAGCCCTGAAGTCCTTAGGGGAGTGTGTTTGGAGGACTCTGATTTCCTCAGGTTGTTCCTTGTTAAAAAAGAGTGGGAACAGCCATTCAAGACAAATATCTTGGCATGCCTTCTTTGTCCAACCTGTACATGGTGTGGACTCAGCACAGTCACCAGCTTGCTGGTCCCCCAACACTGTATTTCACACAACTGTTTGCTCAGAAACCATGGGAAAAGCATCCTGACTATAGGACTGAAAATTACAGACAAACTTCTGAATTTTCATCACCATGTGCCAGTAAAGACGAACTGAGCTTGTCTGCTATGACAGAAGTTCCTCCCCGCTAGTCCTGTAACTGCATCTCTCCCTGTCTCACAAACACCCCTTGCCTTCAACCCAGTAACAGCAGAATTAAGGATTCTTTCTTATCCACACACCTCAATGGGCATTTCTTTGTGTTCTCAGATGAACACTGGTCGCTCCTCACTTGTATTTTTTTTTAACTTTTCAGTATCATTACAATAATTAAAAGGATATCATGCTGGGAGCAACTACATAGACCTAACTTGAGGACATCATGCTGAGTGAAGTGACCACAGTTGAGAAAATACCAAATGGTTGCTCACACATTGGGAATGCAGGCAGTGCAGAAGCACCAGAAAAAGGCAGCCTGGTGGTTGCTTGGAGCTGGTGTGGGACCATGGGGAGCAGCCTTCTCAGGGAAGAAACACCCTGTGACGAAGGTGGTTAGATTCCATAGGTCAGTTGTCCATCACTGCACCTAGGGCTATCAAGAGTCATGTGTATTTGGCTTGTGCCAAGAGTAGATCTCATGTAGACTTCTCACCACAACACGAAAGGACAGACTGGGCTTCACATCCAGTGTGAGGGCATGATGAGGTACAAGGGCTTCTGTCTGAGTCAGAATGAAGAAACTGCTTTTAAAGGTCCTACCATGACTGGGGATGGTCCTACTGGAACATGGATGATGAAGAAGAATTTAGTCCAGAAAAGATGTCAACAGTGGGAACAGCTAGACTACATACACAAAGTCACACCGTCCCTCCCCCATACGAGTGCAGCAAATGCATTAAAGACAGGTGTGTTCAAGAGCACACACTCCATGGTGCCACCTCCTGGCCACAGGATACCCTTTCCAGAGGAGAAAAGTTCAGTGTCCTTCATTCAGGACCAAGCTGCTGGCTGCATAGTTTGAGGTCAAAACAGCTGCCACCAAATGACTGGACTCCCTCTGTCCAATCAACCCCACTCCTGGCATGGTGGCCTTATCCTTGGCACAGCACCCATGGGACTCAGGTTTGCTGACGGCCTTACCTGTACTTGTGTTGCAGGGTTCACCCACCTGGACAGATGGCCATGGAGTCACTAGCTGCTGTGTATTGACATCTGAGCACTCAGCTCCTTACTGAGTGTGGAGTGCAGCCATCTTTGTCCCCATCAGCAAGTGAATTGTTGGGAACCACCCTGACTGGTATCAGAAGCTGAAACCCCCGCCTAGGCTAAGGCTAAGGGAAGGGCCTTGGAACCGTAAGCCAGCAAGGAGACAAGGGTTTGTCTCCCTGGCAGGAATGCTGCTTCTGCTGCTTTATTCATAACTGAACCCCCAAAAGCTTGGTCTGTTAGCCAAAGACAGGTAAGATTCCCCATGGGGGGAACAACCTAAGCCAGGCACGAACACTTTGGGAGGCCCCCCAAAAGAAGGATTTGAGGGGCTACAGCAAAAGGGGGTGATGGACCCTCGCTCCTCGGCTTTGACATAGCCTGAGTTCTCATTGCCTGGGAGAAAAACTCCTTATCTCTTGGTTGCCTTAGTTCCCAACTAAGCCTGAAACAATGACAGGGTGGTGCAGCTCTGTGCTGAAAAGGGCAGATTCCCTCGGTGATCAGGCCTAAGAAAGAACATGTAAATTACTGTGAAACCTTCTTTGTTTAGAATGCTCTCAGTTGAATGAGAGGGGTCCAAGGAGGAAGTTAGTTTGTTCCTCAAAGCCTTACACCTCTTTGACCCTGACTCAAAATAGATCAGCAGAGTTCCTTGTTTTCTATAGTTCCTTACTTCCCCCTGATAAGTACTGTACTTTACCTGAATTATTATGCAAAATGAGCCCAATAAAAGCAGGTATGGATGGTAAATCAGGGTGCTCCCCACTAGGGTGGGGTGGCCATTTCGTCTCTACTTCCCCACAGAAACTAGTTTTGTCTCTGCACATGTGTATTTTTTTTTCTCACGTGTTTTTCGGCAAGCCATCCACAGCGTTCCGAGGTCACTGCTGGCCGGTGACCCACGTGCACCAGTGAATTACCTGCCTCAGAGTTCTGTCAGAAAAAGAGCTGGAAATCATCCATGAAGTAAAGTTCCGGATCAATTCCCATGAATATGATGCCATTTCCACCAGCGTGTGGAAATGCTGGAGGCCTGGGTGTGGTGAGAGGCCTTGCAGGTGATGGGAATCAGAGGAGTGTCAGCTGCCCAGGAATCCTGTGCCTGTGGGAGAACTAAAGATGGAGGCACTTGGAGGAAACAGATGTTGTCAGAACAGCATCATAACTGGTCATGCACAATGTGCATTCACAGGAGTCTGGAGGTGTTTGTTTCCCTGTGTGGAGCCCTTCATGTATCAGGACCTGCTGAGAACCAGGGAACCATCAGTCCTCACATAGTGCAGCCTCCCACCTTGGAACAAAGAGAAAGTGATGGAAAACCCAGCCAAGCACTGTCATCTGCAGTGGCCCTGTGAGCACCAGCACATACCACTTTGTAGTCTCTGAGCCTGGATACCTCCACACTGAGAGATCATTGGGAATCACCTGCATTGATGTCTGTATTAGCTGAGCATCATTGTCACTGCTGATTAGAATTATATCCATGGATGTTCCCTAGTTTCCTTACTTTAAAATTATAAGGGCATATGGGTTTTTAATAGATGCTTATTCAAATAAAGAAGCTTACATATCTGTACGTATATGTGCATGAAAAAAGAATTTGTTCTTTTAGCCAAAGTGCTCCGAGAGGTATGTGAAGGACTCAGTTTAAATATAATTTCACAAGAAACGGTGATTCACTTTGTCAAGAAAGAATAACAGGACATAGAGGGACTTGGTGAAGGAGAGATCTGCAGTCATGGTGATATGCCATCTGCAAGTGGATACTGTCACCTCCTTATGCATTGTCTGCAGTGAGACTATGACTAAATAGATTCACAGATAAGAGAGCAGAAGGTGAAAGGGTTGGAGGTAAGAGTTTTGAGAGGAAAATCCTGCTCCCACAGAAAGTGCCCTACTAATTGCCAAAGTACACAACTCCCCATAGAGGAATTCACTATTTTTGGTAGAAACTGAGTAACCCCTGGCGTCCTGAGTGACCCTACAGCCCAGCCCAGCCCAGCCCTTTTGTCCCCCCCCAAGGCAGTTTGAGTCTGAGCTCATGCTGACTTCCCCTCACTGTGTGTCTCACACAGTTATACACAACTTGATTCTCAGGCTGCCCAGTGTTAAATAAGCTCGGGTATTGGAGGTGTACCTAATGATGCTGAGTCAAGATTTCAGCATTGGTTTTGACTTTGTGCTTCCACCACTATTTATAGCACCGACCCACTGCACACCCTTCCCTGGAGCTGTGCCATTCCACTGCACAGAGTATCTCATTAAAGAGAATACAGAGATGCCAGAGAGGTTCTGTGAGGGCTTCACCAGACCTGGGCCAGACTCCTGCAGCTGAACCTGAGACAGGACACCAGGGACAAGGGCCATCAGCCTCTGTCAGTAGCATTCAATTACCACCTTCCCTTAAAATCCTGTGTGTCATCTGAGACACTGACCCTGGCAGACTCTCATTGGTCACAGGAGGAGACCCAGCAGTCTCATCTTCTTCTAGATTACAACTCTGCTTTCCCAAGAGACTTCAGCTATGAGTGAGGAGAGACCTGGGAACACCCACAGTCCAGAGGAAGATTAACCCTGGAACTTGGAGAGAAATTTGCACGTGAGGCAACCTTTCTCATACCAGTGAGGTGAGATGAGGTCAGGTACCTGATTGTTCTTTGACCTCAGTGGGGACACCTCTTTTCTTGAACTCACTCACCATGTGTACCATAGACAGACGACTCCCTCTGATATGAGACACACTGGAATATGATCAAAGGACAGCCTCACCTTTCTGAGCATAAGAAGAAATGTTGGACTAGTTAAATAGGGGGCATTTATAAATTCTCATGCATCTTTCAAACAGATTCGAATGGGATTACCATTCATCCATATAGTTTATGTAATCCAACACTTATAGATGTGTATCATTACCATTTTTTTTTACTTTAAAATATTTTATTGATTTAATTTTAGGGAGGGTAAGGGAGAGAGAAAGAAAGAGAAACACCAATGTGTGGTTACCTCTGGAGCACCCCCACACTGGGGTCCTGACTCACAACACAGGCAAGTACCCTGACTGGGAATCAAACCACTGACCCCTTGGTTTCCAGTCCAGGAAACAGTCCACTGATCCACACCAGCCAGTGGCCAAAGTTGTATAATAGTAATTTGAAATGAAAATAATGTCTACTATGGTGTAAAAATTAAAAAAGGAAATCAAGCCATTTTCAATATTGCATTTTCTTTATCTTTGGAACTAATTTTATCTGAGATACTTGAACAAAGGCAAGGGACACTCATGCCTTTTTTTAGAAGATTTTGATTGTGTCCACAGTTTCCTTTGCAATACCTTTCCTTTTGCATACCCATGTCATATTACAAAGACCCTAAACTAATGACATAAGAAATAGTCACATTTTTACATGGATAAATGATTAGAAATAACAATAGAAATTATGCATGGGGACAATGGTGAATTGTTTCTTTTGAAAATTTATAGCAATGGCTTAATTGATCTGTTTCCTCAGTATAAAGTTTTCAGAGATATGGATGTGCAGAGACAGGTTAATGAGGAGAATTTGCACAACAATTTGTGCACAAGAAAGGGAACTTCAACCCTGACATTAAACCCTCTCTCCCAGGCTCCCTGTGTCCCTTTTCTGTGGTAGGAGGGTTCTGGGCTCTCCCATACAGCACATATCATTCTAAATGTGGAGTAAACACTTTCTTCCATCAGACTTGGGATTTGGAAGGATATTCTTTATGTTTGACTTTTATTCCCTTAATGGACTATTTCAAGGGAGTAATGGACTTAGCTTATAGATGATAATTTTAAATATTTTCTCTAATGAACCTTGTCTTGGTTCATTTAAAAAAAAACACACGACCTTAAAGCATGCTTACTAGCATTTTTCATTTTTTCAGATGGGCCTCAAACTCCCTTGGACAATGATCCTTCTGAATTGTGTTAATGTCCACACCTTCAAGAACATCAGGGGTGTGCTTATGAGATGGTCCTGGAATGACCATGAACTTATGGATCTTACCTCCAGTGAAACCTGGACCTGGCTCCATGCTGATGTGGTAAGTAATACAAGGATTCATGAATGATATCCACTTCTAACGCTTCTTTCCTGCTACATGTGTTTAGGAGCCTCCTATGACCTTCAACCTGGAGAATATTTGTGTGTAAGAAAGTACCAGAAAAAATTGTCCTTGAACATCACTCAGGGAAATCCATGCTGTACATTTTACAACACATATGGCAGTAAATATACAGGGGGTCAGCCTTGGTGGTCATGGTACACTACAACCCTAATCCATCCTGGAGGCTGTAACAAAGCACTGTGGAGTGGGCCATTGACCAGCAACAGACATTTTTTACTTAAAGATCTAGAGGTGGGAAATCCAATAATAG
>NC_040917.2:2434059-2480007 GCF_004126475.2 Phyllostomus discolor | reverse complement strand
TGTGGGATCTGAAGTCCATTGGGAAGGTGGTAAGAGGGAAGATATCTATCAGGATAAAGCATCCAGAAAGGACAAAAGGCGACCATGTCCCTCACAGATCAGCCCATCATTCACTCACTCAGGAAGTCACACCCAGGACTAGGATCCATGTAGGGACCCTGCCCATGTGGCAGAAACAGTAAATAAAATGACCCGGAGTTCATTACCTTTAAAATCATCAGTGTGTGTGCTTGTGTGCATGTGTGTGTGTGTGTGTGTGTGTGTGTGTGTGAGAGAGAGAGAGAGAGAGAGAGAGAGAGAGAGGGGGCAATTTACAGAACAGCAAATGTGCAGTGGGATTAGGGCCACATGCAAAGATACTCAGATAGGGCCTTCAATCAGATGAATTGGAGGACAAGACTCCGAGAACTCTGGATTCAGAGGTGTTGCCTGTGTAAGTCCACCTGGCAGCTCCAGAGAAGAGGCTCCCTGATGATTCATAGAGCACTGGCTATGGGGCTCACTACAGAGTGACTGGGGTTTACTACAGGCAGTCTCTGAGCCCCGAGATGTCAAAGCACATAATGTCCCTGGGTGAGCACCCTGAAGTCAGCCCACAGCCATGAGAGGCCCATTCCCTGTGAGTCCAGAAGGACTCTCTCCTGCAGGACAGAAGCTGGGCATCGAGGGACATGGGGGACTCCAAAGTGCAGGGCCCTTGCCCCAGGTGCAGGTGTACAGGGAGTTGGGGAAGGATTTTCTCTGTGGGACTGGGTCTCCCACTTGTTAGAACACATCTAAAAATAAAATTGGACTTGAGGTAACTGTAAACACCCTATTCTGTCAGAGCATTTACCAAACTGGATAAGACATGTGAACCACAGTCAATGGGGGTATGAGTAGGGCTTCTATTATCTGAAATGTAAGAAGCTGGGGACAGGGAAGATTCTATTAACTCACTAGGGACACAGTTTTGGAGACACACTGATCCAGCAATAAAACATGCAGGTATTAAAGTTAGACTGGTCTTTGTGGTCCCTGTGTCACCAAAGGTGAGCCCACAATGAGGAGCTTGTCCTGTCAGGGCTTGTCCCTCACTGGGAGGAGCTATGTCTGCACAGAGCTCAGGGAGCTGACACGGGGAGTATATCCAATAATATGAATTCAGACTTGGACTCTGAGTCTCCCACCAAACATGGTCTCTGTGTCCTCTACCCTCTCACAGGTGGGGTCAAAAATCACCTGGGAATCCCTTGTCTCATGGATATACAAATTAGAGTAGGTTGATATAGGTCTGTGTGTGCCCTAAGAGCATCACCCAGAGCCACACCCTCCCCTAGGGAGGTTCTGAAGTCACACCCTCTAACCATGGACTGGAGGTGGACACCATTCTTCCTGGTGATGCTGAATACAGATAAGGGGATCACCAGTGCCTGAGCTGAGGAAGAAACCAGGGGAAGTCAAGGAACACTTCCAGCCACTCCTGTCTTCTCTCCACAAGCGCCCTCTCACAGGTAAAGCTGGTGATGTATGGAGCTGAGGTGGGGAATCCTGGGACTGAAGCGAAGGTCTCCTGCAAGGCTTCTGGATTCACCTTCACCAGCTGTGAGGTGCACTAGGTGTTACAAACTCCAGGACAAGGCCTTGAATAGATGGGGTGTGTTTAACAGTGGGAACACAGAGTTGTCAACTAAGTTGCAGGGCACAGTCACCATGACCACTGACAAGTCTGCAAGCACAGCCTACATGGAGCTGAACAACATGAGAGCTGAGGGCACAAGTTTGTATTACATTGTGAGATACACAGTGCTGGGAAGTCAGTGTGAAAACAGAAACAAAACTCTTTGTAAGAGACAGAAGGCCTGGGCTGAGGGGTATAGGGAACTGACCCATGTGGCAGTGGTGAATGTAGTTTAGCCCTGATTCAGAAAACCACCAGGCATGAGGTGGCACACAGGAGCCAGGCCCACAGATCAGCTTTTCCATTGGGGCACTAGGCTGCTTTGAGGCTTGCTTTCACTAAAACTCCCTCAACCTGAATTGAGGCAGGGAATGTTTACTGCATATCTCTAAAGTAACTTCCTAAACTCTGTGCTAAACCTCCCAAGGATGGAGTGTAACCAGTTCAACCACTTTTTCCCTTGCATTTGCAACATCCTTTCTTTGAAGTAATCAGCAACATCCTTTCCTTTTGTTATCTGTAAAAGGTAATGGCCCACAGTATACCTGTGCATGGTAAAGGAGGACCATCCTCGATGCAATATGCCCAGAAAAGCAATAAAAGCCTGTCCAGGCAAGGATCGGGAAGCTCTCTCACTCAGAGTGTCCATGCCATCCCTTTTCTCCCAGGACTTCTGCAGCCCATGTGAATTTGTTCATTGCAGCCACAACACATGGGCCCCAGTTGGTCATAGTCCACATCTTCCTCCCCAGAGACCTATTTTCCTGGAGGCAGTGGCTGCAAGTAAGGGCTCCCAAGAACCTGGTTTGAGGAGGGGACCTGAGATGGTTGAGGGGTATTTCCACCCACTCCTGCTTTCTCTCCACAGGCATTCACATCCAGATGCAGCTGGTACAGTTGTGGGCTGAGCTGAGGAAGCCTAGAACCTCAGTGAAGGTCTCCTGTAAGGCTTCTGGATACACCTTCACTGACTATTGGATGGATGCACTGGGTATGAGAGGCCCCAGAACAAGGGCTTGAGTAGAAGGGACAAACTGATACTGAAGATAATGAAACTAAGTACACACAGAAGGTCCACAGCAGAGTCACCATGGTTGCAGACAAGGCCCTGAACACAGTCTACAGAGAGCTGAGTAGCCCGAGCAATGCCAGGATGGCTGTGTATTCTGACAAGAGATAGAGTTTCATGACCCACTTTCTGAGTGTGTCAAAACCACTGAGGGATGGGGAAGCTGGTCTGGGATGAGGAGATGACAGGACAATGAGCCTTCTGACTTCCTCCCACACAGTCAGGATGTGAGACCAGGACTGATGCTGCCACATGCACATCAGAGACTCGGGGAGCCAGATGCACTGAAAGGAAGTGTCTGGGAAGATGCTCCTGTGAGGACCCCTGTGATTTACTGCGATTGTGCAGTGCACACATGTGGAGCCTCCTTGTCCTCAGAATGAGGAGTGTTCATGGAGGAGTCATCTGGGAATCCTTGGTGTGTCCTGCTTTGGGATCAAACTGCAGTGTCTCCTAGAAAGTTCAAGGACACTCTCCTATGTGTCAAAAATGGGATGTGTTTGGTAAAATGAAAGTACTTTAACGTCAAGAAAAAGTTATCTTCTTGCCTGTGACCAAGGACCACGCGAATGTCACTGTGGCAGCAAAGTCAAAAGTTAGCAGGTGTTCCAGGTTCCAGCTCAGTCTTTGACACCTCAGTATTACTTCAGCCCTTCCTCAGGATGAGATCCTAAGAAGTCTCCTCACCTGAGACCACAGCCATGAGAGTTTCACTGCCCCTTGGCCACTATTAATGTCAGCACACAGCAGGGAACAGTATGGGGACACCTTTAACAATGACAGTCCCAAATCCAACCTTCACTATGTTCCTATGACAACTGAACCAATCACACACCTGGCACTGCCATCTGTACACATTTATTCTTGCAGAGTCCGGAGGTCAGAGCGAGTGTGTCAGCAGAAATGTGTTTGATTTACCATCCCTAGTAACTCAGCCCCATGCATGGAGTCCCTATTCCCACTTTGCACGTTGATACACTCAGTGGCTCAGGTTCAAGTTCAGTGGACACCCATCAGAAACAACCACAGTGACAGTTTCCCATAGGTCCCATGCAGACATGAATAGGGACGGAGAGAAAAAAAGGAGATGACTATTCTGCACTTAACTACAGAAGAACCAGGGGGCCTAATCTACTCCCTCTCCTGCTCTCTGATTACAGCCACTTCACATGTGCATGTAAACACAGATCTTGAGAGAAAGCATCAGGCTGAACCAGTAATGATGAACAGTTTTAATGTAAAGTAAGATCCACCAGATCCAGTGACGGGACGTGTTTTGAATGACTTATTCATCCCATAATCAATCAATAAATAAAAAATTGTGTTCTTCCTATCAATTATGATTTTATTTATATCAGTTATTTTCTATTGGTGGTTTGCATCAAGGTTTCTATAATCCAATTCTTAAAATTTCAGCATACTCACTACCCAGTTTCTACCTACATCTTCAGCAAAGCAGATCTGGTGAGAACTGAGTTTCTTCTATGTCCAAATATTTGAATCTGTTTTTTTTTTTCTACAGAGTCTAGAGAATAAGAACAAAAGGAGGCAGTGAGGCTGATGCACATTTAGCACAAAATTCTTTTGCATGAACATGACCTGGGAGCACAGTCTTCTTCACTGCAGAGTTCACACTTCTGTCTCCAATGACACACACTGACCCTCCACCTCCTCCAACACTGGGCTCATATGCTCTAGGGTCATTCTCTCTTCTTAGTTTATACTCTGATTGCTTTGTAGGAGAAATGGGGTTAATTGGAAGTCCCTGTACATGAACAACCCCCCGACTCTTTTATTTCTCCCTCTGCTCGTGAGCATTGAATTCTCTTGGTGAGTTCATTACTGATGAATTTCAAAGGCACCACTCATGTTAAATCCCTCTATTTTATGGGAATTTACTCTTCTAGCTCATGCAGTATCTCAAACCTTTGACATGTCACACTCTGGGACTATGTAGTTCATGTCAGCATCCAACACCAAAGGTCCATATATAGCAGGGGGGTATGCAAATGGAACCCCTCTGCTCATGAAAAGCAGCCCAGCCCTGACTCTGCAGCTCTGAGAAAGGAGCCCAGCCCGGGATTCCCAGGTGTTCTCACTCCTTGCTGAGGACACAACACAGACCACTCACCATGGAGTTTGAGCTCAGCTGGGTTTTCTTTGTTGCCATTTTAGGAGGTAATTTATGGAGAATGAGGGACACTGAGCAAGGGGGTGGATATGACTGAGAGAAACGATGGAGGGTGAGAGTTTCCTAACCAACATCCTTGTGTTTGCAGGTGTCCAGTGTGATGTGCAGCTGGTAGAGTCTGGGGGAGGCTTGGTGAAGCCTGGGGGTTCCCTCAAACTCTCCTGCCTGGCCTCTGGATTTACCTTCAGTAGCAACTGGATGCACTGGGTCCGCCAGGTTCCAGGGAAGGGGCTGGAGTGGGTCTCAGCAATTAGTAGTGGTAGTAGCACATACTACGCCAACTCTGTGAAGGGCCGATTCACCATCTCCAGAGACAATGGCAAGAACGAGCTCTACCTGCAAATGAACAGCCTGAGAGCCGAGGACACAGCCATGTATTACTGTGGGAGAGACACAGTGAGGGGAAGTCATTGTGAACCCAGACACAAACCTCCCTGAAAGAGACAAGAGGCATAGGCTGCTGGGGGCGCTCAGGACACCAGGGGGCGCTCAAGGCACACTGAGCACAGATACAGGCTTGGGAACAGCTGCAGATGCAGTTTAAAATCTTGTTTCTTGTCAGGTGTGGGGTTGACTCTCCACACAGGACTTTCCCTCTGGGAGCCTCCCTCCCTTCACGCTTCTGTGCTGACCTCTCCGGTATCTGAGTTACAGAGGCTTGTTGCCATATGACGAAAACTCTCTCACATGCTCCAAGGTCAAGGAGCCACATACATTTGTTTTGTCTTATTCTAATGAAACATCAACGGATCATCAAACCTCCTGACCAAAATTAGCTGAATTCAACCAGAGGCTCTGCTGGGAACAACAAACAGCTCATCCCCATGCAGCTGAGTTTCTAAGCCGACCATCAGATGGACACATGCTTGCTGGACAATGGGCAGCAGGGTAGGAACCCAGTCCCAGATTGGGGAAGAGCAGGGATGATGGTCATTGACTTATTTCCACATCCACCACATCAATAGCAGTTGACAACATGTGGACTCAGAGGGACCCCCACTGTACCATGGTGTGGATGTCCAAGGCCATGATGTCACACACACAGAGGGACTATGGAAAAGCTTGTCCCTTCACTGAGGAGTCTATTCAGAGCAGGGTGGACTTTTCAGCATGTCAGGAATGGCTGCATCATGTCAGATAAGGGGTCTGGTACACATTTTATTGTCCACCCCTGATCAGGGTCCTACTCACAGGAGGGGGTTGTGTGGTTTCCTCCTTGCACCTGCATCAAACTAGGGAGAATCCCCACTTCCATGTCAGATTCCCCAAGTGTGCACAGGAGGAAAGTGCTGAACTTTAACATGTCAGCATCAGCCATAAAACACTAGGGCCTTGGTCCTTATTTCACAGAACACCTAGGAAACATGAGTGAGAACACTGAGCCACCAACCATTAGGGGTAGAAAATTATTTCAGTCACTAGAAAATGAGGGTGATGGTTATATGTAAGCCATAATGAAAATAATAATACATTACATGGCATCTTAGTTCCATTGTAGCATGTAACCTGTCCACTCTACAAGGTTGTCAGCTTGTTCTGAAAGACTTGGGTCCCCTTTCATCTCCCAAAGATGAGAACCTTCCACAGAATATGGGCATCCTCAGTTTAGGAAGCTCTACTGAGGTATCTTCCCATCTGGGTGGAGTCATTATTTGATTCTTTAGTTGTTTCTATGAGCTTGTGTATTTGCCACTCAAAATTGCATGTATTAAAACCAGAGACCCATGGGTGGTATTAGCAGGTGGGGCCTTGGGACAAGTTTCACTCCTAGGGTGGAGCTCTCATGAACCACATTAGGGCCTTCATAACAGAGGAGTCGGGAAGCTTCATGTCCCATCCACGCTCTGAGATAACAGAGAACAAACAGCCAACCAGTAAGCAGGTTCTTACTAGACATCCAACCTGCCAGCATCTGTTCTTTGATTTCTCACCAACATGT
The DNA here is from genome assembly GCF_004126475.2 of Phyllostomus discolor. NCBI lineage: Eukaryota > Metazoa > Chordata > Mammalia > Chiroptera > Phyllostomidae > Phyllostomus > Phyllostomus discolor. The sequence continues at coordinate 2,473,148 of NC_040917.2, read as the reverse complement.
CTGTGAGAAATGCATGTCTGTTGTTTGTAATGGCCCAGTCCACAGTAGTGTGTTACAGCATCCAAAATGGATTAGGGTTGTAGTGTAACATGACCACAAGGGCTGACTTCCTGGAGATTCACTGCCATCTTTATTGTAAAAATTACAGTATGGATTTTCTTCCCAGATATTCTATGGCAGTTTTTCTCCAGTAGTTCTCTTCCACGGACAAATTTCCTGGGTGAAGGTCATAGGAGACTCCTAAACGCATGCAGCAGGAAGGCAGCATTAGAAGTGGATATAGTTCGTGAGCCATTTCAGTATTTACCACACGGCATGGAGCCAGATCCAGGATTCACTGGAGGTAGGGTCCACAAATGCATGGTCCTCCCAGTCACCACATCACAAGGGACTGGCTGATGTGTGCTTGAAGGCATGGGCAGGAACCATACTCAGGCGGAGCATTGGCCAAGGAGGTTTGTGGCTTCACTTAGGTTTGATCATTTTAACTAAACTTGTCATAGTTTCAAACTTCTGAAAGATTATATATAATAGTGACATTTGGTTCAGAGTAACCTGTTACTGAATAAGTCTGACTGTGCTGTGCCCACCTCAGTCATTTGATGTCAGAGTCCACAAGCCATTGCAGGGATGAGGGGAAAGAGGTTGAGCACAGAGTATGTCCAGGGATGTTAAAATTCTCTACATGTGTCCACACATTGTTGCCACACTCTCTTGATGGTGATGGACTCGCAGGGCACAGACAAACTTTGGGCAGGGATTCTGTCTTGAAAGCACAAGGAGCAGCCCTTGGGAGGCTGATGATGGGGATCAACCTCACTCTGTGAGTCGATACATGAACAAGGTTTTACAGGGTATTTATTCTGAGTGAATAGCATGAAGCACTGGGCATGTGGAAGATCTCTGTGAATTAAACTGTGCTAAAGGCACCAATGTTAGAAATTAGCAACAACAGTAACTCTACAGCAAGCCAAACTCACCAGCATCTTATAAAAGTTCAGGCATCAAGAAATTGGGTATTTATTATGACTTCCTTTATTGTTTCTACCAAAGTAAATACTATTTTCATGAAAGTATATAAATATTTGATAATTGTATGTATACTGGAGTTTTGGGATTTAGAAACTGAACAAGGGGAATTCCTTCTTTAATGTGTAAGATGCATGAGAATCTAAGTGTTTGCTACTCATCTAGTCCACCATTCATTCTTATGCTCCCAAAGGACAGGCTGTCCTTTCATCTCATTCCATCGTGTCTAATAAACCAGGTGATCCCCTACCCCTAACAAACAAGGTAAGTGGATTCAAGACCAGAGGCATATAGGGAGCCTCTTTGCATGGTGTGGAATTGTAGCTCAGCACTCACATGGAAAAGCAGTGGGGAGCAAGTGGCACACAGGACCACACCCACAGAGAGGTTTTCCCATGGGGAATCTCACCTGCATTGCACCTAGACTGCTATGAGACTTTCTTTTGATAAAACTCCCTCACCCTGAACTGAGGCAGCAAGGACTTACTGCAGCTTCCTAAATTCTGAACTAAACCTCCCAAGTATGGAATGTGATAGGTTCAACCACTCTTCCCCTTGGTCTGCAAAAGCCTTCCCTTTGAAGTAATTAGCAACATTCCTTCCTTTGTTATCTGTAAAAGGTAGTACCCTGAAGTGAACCTGTGCATGGTAAATGAGGACTACCCTCCCTGCAATGTACCCAGAGAGGCATTAAAAGGCTTTCCAGGCAAGGACTGGGCTCTCTGGCCCTCTCACCCTCTTTCTCAGAGAGTGGCCATGCTGTCCCTTTTTCTCAACAGAACTTCTGTAGTCTGTGTGTATTTCTTCATGAGTAGCTATGGCCTACGTGGATGCTGCCGTCCAGGATCCTCCACAGAGACATCCCAACAGAAGCCCCAGAGTGACCAGGGTGACTGTCCTTTGTCCCTCTCCACTTACAGGAGAAAGGCTTGACCACCATCATATTTCCCTTCCAGGTCCAGGGCACAACCTCTGTTGGGCTGTAAGGACTCTCAACTCTCTCCTCACATGGGGCCAAGGTCTCTGGAGAAGGCATAACTGTGCTCTAGAAGATGAGGCTGTTGTGTCTACTCCTCTGCCTGGTGACAGCCACCCAGTGTCAGTGCCTCAGATGTCAGACATGGGTATGCGGGATGGTTTTGACTACATGTGACTGACAGGGACAGATGCACCTTGTCCCCAGGGGTCCTGCCCAAGGTATAACTGCATGAGGTAGGGCCACATTTGGTGAAGAACTTGCAGACACTCTCCTTTACCTGTGCTGTCACTGGATTCCCTTTAATGAGCTCTGGTGTGCACTGGACCCACCAGACTCCAGGGAAGTGGCTGGAGTGAGCTGGTGTTATATGGAGCAGTGGGAGTACAGCATACAACCAACAGTGAAATGACAGCTAATAATCACCAGGGACACCTCCAAGAGCCAAGTTTCTTTAACCTTGAACAGACTGAGAGCGGAAGACACTGGACTTGCTGTGCCAGAGACACAGTGAGGGGAAGTCAGGGTGTGCCCAGAGACAAAGTTCCCTTCAGGGGGACTAAGACCCCAAGGGGCTCTTTAGGGCCACTGAACACGAGGGCCATCCCAGGAGCAGGGGCAATTTGAGTTTAGGGCTCATTTCCTGTGCAGTTTCTTCTTCTTGTAACAGTTTCTCTCAGGCATGTTTTCTGAATTCCTGATTCTGCACTCACCCCTGAACTCTCTGAGTTAGAAAAGTCTCTAGTAAAGGAAGACAGCAGTCTCACATGGCCAAAAATCAGAGCCTCTTGCAGACACTCTTGTTCCCAACTCCAATAAATCATCAATCTATCTGACCTTCATCAGCTGAATCTACCCATAGTCTCTGCTCAGCTCTATCCTGCAGCCAAACCCCACACAGATCAGTGTCCAGGATGGCCAGCAGCGGGACATGTGAATATGGGACAGCGAGGACCAGAGACATATGAACTACCTCCAAGAGAGCAATGCCCTCTGCTGGTGACCATCACTGACTGGGAATAATGATCACAGCACCACGTGTCTGTGACATCACTAAGGGTAGAGGGCCCCACAACAGCTTTGTGTGGATGTCCAGGATGAACATACACACACCAAGGGGAAAATGAATATTTATCATGCACAGAGTTGAAAACTCTGGGAATGACAGGGAAGACCCTTCAGTGTTGGAAACCACCCTGCCTGGTATCAGAAGCTGTAAGCCTCACCAAGGCTAAGGCTGAGGGAATGACCTTGGACCATAAGCCACCAAGGAGACAAAAGATTATCTCCTTGGCAGAATTACCACTTCTACTCCTTTTACTTCACCCTGCCAGACCCCTAATGCTTGGTCAGTTAGCCAATGGTGGGTAAGATCCCCCTAGGGGGGAATGGCCTAAGACAATCACGAGGACATGGGAGGCCCCCAAGAAAGGACTTTGGGGGCTACAGCAAAAGGGGGTGATGGACCCTCACTCTCAGCTTTGACAAAGCCTGAGTCCTCATTGTCTGCTAGAAAATCTCCTAATCCTTTCACTGCCTCATTTCCCTTGCTCTGCCTAAGCCTGAAACAATGACAGAGGGTGGGGCAGCCCTGTGCTGGAAAGCGTGAGATTCCCAGGAGATCAGGCCTAAGAAAAAATATATAAAATCCTGTGAAACCTTCTTTGTTTAGTATGCCCTCAGTGAAATGATAAGGGTCCAAGCAAGAAGTAAGTTTGTTCCTCAAAGTTTTATAGCTCTTTAGCTATCTGACCCTGACTCAAAATAAGCCCTCAGAGTTCTTTGTTATCTATTGTTTGATCCTTACTGCCTGGCAATCATTAGCGAGCTTTACCTGAATTCTTTTGCAAATGAACCCATTAAAAGCCAATTGAGGAACAGGCTCCTGGCCCTTCTCCTGTGAGAGATCGGCCACCTTTCCTCCCCAAGTACATCATGTCTTGATAGACTTATTCTCATCTGTAGTGGCCAGGGAGGCCCTGCAAGCAGACCTCCCCCCACCACACACACACAACTAACCACAAGAGGCCCCATCAAAGCAGACCTGTGGTTTCAACCTAAGGCTGCAAGATAGGGTACCCTCTTATTTAATGACAAAGGTGAAAAAACGAGACCTAATTCCCACAAACCATAGAGTTCAAGATGGCCGCTGTGAAGGTGTAGGTGCAACAGTGTAATTATCTAGAAGTACCCATATTCTGTACATTATTTCATGTAGTAATGGGAACCAAGTGGATTGAGGAATCTCAGGGACCACAGGAAAGGGACCCCTCACCAGTGTTGTCATCTGTGCCTTGTGTGTCCCCACCAGCTCCCTGGTGCCTGTCCTGTTAATGGGAGTCATTTTCTCTCCTGGCCTACTGTGCATCATGCAAGGCCCAGTGTCCCTGGAGAATTCCAGTGGGACTGACACACAGGGCCAACACTGCTGTGAACACATTCTTGCTCCCACAGTGAGCGCAGATGACTTGTGCATTGACCCCCACTCACCTTCCCAACCCCACCCTTGCTCTCCCAGTATTGGGGAAACTTGAAAGGAAGGAAAACCACAACTTTGTTAAAACATTGGGTTTCATGTTACAGAAACATTACCTGACAAGAAAGCTTGAACAGGCTCCAAGGTGGATGCAGAGTAGTGAGATGCTCCAGTCACATCCCCCAGCCCAGACAGAAATTACAGCTAAACTGCAGAACAATCAACTTGGAAAACCAATCGAAGTGTAGCTGGTCTGAAACTTTACAATCAAGGGCACTGAAGAAGATGGGTGGAGGCAAGAAGAGGGTGACACTGCCCTCCATGAAGATTCAGGGACTGGAAAGACCAAAAGATATGGCTGCAGGGAGTTCTCTCCTACTGAAAATGTGGGGTCTCAGCAATGCAGGGGTCTCCAAACCTCAGTAATAGGGATGGAGGAAGGATCCCATGTAACAGTTGGATTTGGAACCTGTGGGGATTCAGTACTCCAGGGGAACTCAGAGAACAGTGTCCCAGATAAGGAGTGACTCCATTGTTACAACACCAGGGTCCATGACTGCTGGAAGGGTCATGAAGCAATTCCAGGCTGGAGGAGGGGTTTGCTTTTTACAATCAGTAGTGACTTTGGGGGTTCCTCTACTTCCTGGAAGGACTGTGAGCAGAGAACCACAGGGAGTCTAGACCTTGTAGTTTGAGGAAGAGGACCTGTGTTGCCCACCTCCTGTTCATGGGAGGAGCCCCACCCCCCACATGTTGGATCACAAGGTCCTCCCCAGTCCTGTGGTCTTCCAAAGTGAAGTGGTAAAAGCCTGGGATGGATATTTGGCACAGCTCTGATTGATAGATGGTAGGGGGCATCATTCAGTCTGGAGGAGCTGGGGAGTTTGTATGTCACATGGGCATGATTTTCTTTTTTTCCTTATTTTCTTTCTTCTCTCTCTCTCTCTCTCTCTCTCTCTCCCTCTCTCTCCCTCTCTCTCTCTCCCTCCCTCCCTCCCTCCCTCCCTCTCATCCCCTTGGCAGGCCACAGAAATCTGTTTTTTTCTAAACTGATCTCCCAAGAGGGCTTCTGTCCTAGAGTCAGTTGGGTATCCCCTCTGGGGATAACACAGTTGCATTATTGGGAAGAAGGGCCTGGTTCTCTATTGAATTTAGTGCCTGCAGCCACTGGATGGAGAGGAAGTGCCACTCTACTAGAGAACCACCCCCAAGAATGTTTGAGTCACCACTGCCCAGACTGGGTAACCCAACTGAACACACTTCTGATGGGGAAGGGAGAGGTGCTGGGAGTGGGGACACTGAAAAGTCAAGGCCGAGGCAGACCCAAGTATGTGACCCGACCCACTGGTCTACTAAATCCCCACCCTGGCAGCTTACCTAAGGCGAGGGGCGGGGGGTAGTGTCCTACATTGGCTTGCAGCAGAGAAATTGTCTTCATTAATCTTCTAAAATGTCATTATTTTTCCTTCAGCATTTTTTTTGTTTTGTTTTTCATCTTTTTATTTCATGTCTCTTACTTTCTCTTTTCTTACCTTCCTCTATTTTTTCACTTTTCTTTCTTTAAGTGTATTTTGTTGATAATGTTATCAGTGTTGTCCCAATTTTTCACCCTTTGTCCTTGTCTCACTGGTACTCCCCTTCCTTCCAGCAACACCCCCCCTTAGTTCATGTCCATGGATTGTGCATATATGTTCTTTGGCTTCTCCATCTCTTATTAGTATTTCCATTATTCTTGTTCTATCCTTTATTTTTACTTTTCAATATGTATTATTTTTCTTTACATTCCCTTCTTTCTTCCCTTTCAAATTCCATTTTCCACTAATTTGTTTACTTCTTGAATTCTTTTTTGTTTCGTCTTTTATTATTCTGCTTGTTTGTATTTTTGTCTTTTTATTTTCTTATTCTTTTATTGTCATTGAATTTGTTATTGTTGTTTGGTTTTTCTGTTCTGTTAGGTTTTTGGTTTGGTTTGGTTTGGTTGTGTCAGCACATGTACAATGGTTGTAGAAGACAGAGTGTCTGCACAGATTATAAATTTTTATTCTGTTCCCCTCTGGGGATAAGGTTGCAGCCCCCAGTGGGGACAGAAAGGGGTCAGTGTGGCTGGGGCAGAGTCTATTCCTCTCTGTGAATACCTTCAACTAGAGGGAGAAAATTTGCATCATTGAAACACCTGATGGAGGCCATGTGATCAAGATCCACAGCCCCTGAGTTTTCTCAGTCTCTGTCTTCCCAACCAATAGGCACACACAGCAAACTACTCCCCACAGGGTTGGGCAGTCTTAGGGGATCCCGAGAGTCCATGTGAGGGGACAATGATGGATTCCAAGTCTAACCACAGGGCCACCTGCAGCAGTGACAGTTAAACCTGACCTTCTAACACTCACATTGTGAAGTCCACTTACATCAGGGTTTGAGACTATCTCAAACACTCGATTACAGAAGGGACAAAAGAGGGACAGTGTGGATTCATGACAGTGGTCCTGGGTCCAACACAGACATTAGCAGCAGTTTTCTGTGACAGTGATAGGTGAACCTGGCTCACTTTAGCTGATCTAAGACCACATCATATGCAATGCATGAGTTTCTCCACGTGGCAAGGACTCTGAGACCACAGGTGTATACTGCCCTGGAGGGTAGATAACACTCGGTACAGACACTCATCATGCTCTCATTACAGCAAGGGGGCATTACAGCCTCATGGAGTGTGTCCCACTTTGCCTTGGATTAGAGTCAGGGGAGCAGTGGGGCCAATAGGGAGGGCACGGAACCAGACATCAGGCTCAATGTCACCAGATGTGACCTCTGGAATGTGACCTCAGCCCTGCTTAGGATTCTATGATTATTTGTTTAAATGCTGTCATGACCACACTTCATTACAGAAGCACAAAGCTCTCTGCAGGTCTCCAGCCCCAGGGCTCCCTATATAGTAGGAGGTCATGCAAATAGATCCCCTCTTCTCACGAAAAGCAGTCCAGTCCTGACTGGGCAGCTCTGGGACAGGAGCCCAGCCAGGGATTCCCACATGTCCCCAGTGCCTGATCAGCAGAGAACACAGACCTAGCAACATGGAGTGTGGGCTCAGCTGGGTTTTCCTTGATGCAGTTTTAAGAGGTATTTTATAGAGAAGGAAAGAAACCAAATATGTGGGTGGACATGACTGAGAGAAACAGAGCTTGAAGGGCAGTTCCTTGACCTGACATCGTTGTGTTTGCAGGTGTCCAGTGTGAAGTGCAGCTGGTGGAGTCTTGGGGAGGCTTGGTGAAGCCTGAGGATTCCCTCAAACTCTCATGCCTGGCCTCTGGATTCACCTTCAGTAGCTGCAAAATGAGCTGAGTATGCCAGGCTCCAGGGAAGGGGTTGGAGTGGGTTTGGGGAATCAATACTAATGGAAGTAGCACATGCTATGCCAACTCTGTGAAGGGCCAGTTCACCATCTCCAGAGACAATGACAAGAACACACTGCACGTGAAAATGCACAGCCTGCAAAGAGAACAGAGGACACAACACTGTATTATTGTGCAATAGACAGTAAGGGGAAGTCAGTGTGAGCCCTGACAGAAAAAAAAAAAAAAAGAAAAAAAACTACCTGCTGTAACCACCAGGGGGCGCGCAGTGTCTCTGAACACAAGGGACATTCCAGGAGCAGGTGCAGTCAGCCGTTTGGACTGATTTCCTCTGCTGGTCCCTCTGTCAGTAACAGTTTCCTTCAGGGAGCCTCTCTGGATTCCTGATTCTGCACTCACCTCTGAAGTCTCTGCATTTAAAAGTATATTCTCAAGACAGACAGTGTTTTCACATGAACAAAAGGGAGAGCCTCTTTCAGACACCCTTATTCCCAGTTCAAATGAATCGTGAAACCTTCTGACCCGCATCAGCAGGGTCTAACAGGGAATCTGCTAGGCCCAACAGTGCGGACTAGCCCCACACAGCACAATGACCAAATCAGCCAGCAGCAGGACATGCAAGCTGGTCAGCACTTACTAGAGTGAATGAACCCAGTGACACAGAACAGCCCCCCACCCAGTGATAACAGTCATTGACTTAGAACCATGTTCACATGGTTCATGTGAACCATGGGTAGGTGACACCACTCAGAGTTTGGGGGACCCACATAGATTGGTTTGGGATTCCAGATGTGTTGGGGACCACCCTGCCTGGTTTCAGAAGCTGTAACCCCCACTAAGACTAAGGCTGAGGGAGTGACCCTGGACTATAAGCCATTAAGGAGACAAAAGTGTATCTTCCTGGCTTAAAAGCATTGCTTCTGCCCCTTTTACTTCATCCATAACTGGCCCCCAATGATTGGTCAGTTAGCCAATGGTGGTTAAATTCCCCAAGGGGGGAAACAGCCGTAACACAGGCATGATGACGTGGGAGGCCCTCAAGAAAGGACTTTGGGGGCTACAGCAAAAGGAGGTGATGGACCCTCTCCCTCAGCTTTGACAAAACCTGATTCCTCATTGTCTGCACGAAAATCTCTTAATCGTCTGGCTGCCTTACTTCCCTTGCTCCACCTGAGCCTGAAACAATGGAAGAGGGTGGTACAACCCCATGCTGGAAAGGGCAGGTTCCGCAGGAGATCAGGCCTAAGAAAGAATATGTGAAATCCTGTGAAACCTGCTTTGTTTAGTATGCCCTCAGTGAAAAGATAAGGGTCCAAGCAAGAAGTAAATTTGTTCCTCCAAGTTCTACAACTCTTTCGCTGTCTGACCCTAATTCAAAATAGGCCCTCAGAGTTCTTTGTTATCTATTGTTTGATCCTTACTGCCTGACAATGATTAGTGACCTTTACCTGAATTCTTTTGCAAATGAACCCAATAAAAGCCAATTGAGTAGCAGGCTCCTGGCCCTTCTCCTGTGAGAGACTGGCCACCTTTCCTCCCCAAGCAGATCATGCCTTGGTAGACTAATAACATTTTCATCTGTGGTGGCCAAGGGGGTCCTGTGGGCAGAGGCCTTCCCTCACAGATGGACAACAGATACACTCTCCAAGTAGACATGGGTTGTGCATCATGCACAGGGTTGAAACCTCTGGGAAGAAAAGGAAAAGCCCTTATGCAAAGCAGACAAGTTTGAAAAAGCCAGGGGAAGGAGACTGGTTTAGGGCCTTTATTTTGTCCCGGTGGTGAAGAAGGGGCATGCTGTTCACATGTGCTTGTGTGGTTTTAATCTCCCAGTGACATCTGAAGAGAAGGCCCAGCCTTTCTTGTTATACTTCCCATGTGGGGGAGATGGGACACTTTATGAATGGAACCTACATTTTTCAGCACTCAAATGTAAAATAAACTAGAGTCTGATTGGCTCTTCCTTGTAGCAGTTATAAAAATGTGAAAAGCTGAGGAAATGGTCATTATGATTGGAAAACAACCACCACAATAAAGAATGAGAAGAGTGATTATAAGTAACCAACTGATGCTGATGCTGACGTTGATGTTGGTGGTGGTGGCAGTGGACTTGGTATTAATTATAATGACAGAAATGGGTGGGGACCTTGATCCAATGTCTTAGATGGAAACACTTCCCTATCCAAGGCCATCAGCTTTTTGGGAGCCCTTGGGTCTACTTACTGCAGGGGCCTTTTGTAAGGAACCACTTCACAAGACATGAAAATGTAGCTCAGCATCCAAGTGGAAAACCAGTGGGGGGTGAGTAGGCATGGAGTACCACACCCATGAAGAAGTTCTCCCATGGGAAATCAGGCATGCATTATACCTAGGCTGCTTTGTGACTTGCTCTTGCTAAAACTCCCTCACCCTGAGTACAGGCAGCAAATACTTACTGTATATCTTTGAAGTAACTCCCCGAATTCTGTGCTGATTCTCCCAAGAACTGAAGTGTAACCAGACCATTTATTCTTATTGTCCCCCTGCATTTGCAACACTTTTTTCCTTGCTAATCTGTAAGAAGTAATCAATAACATCCCTTCCACTGCTATCGGTAAAAAGTAATTACCTAAAGCAAACCTAAGTATCATTAATGAAAACCTTCTTTGATGTATGCTACTAAAAAGCCAAAAAAAAAAAATCAAGGGAAGGGTTGACTCTCTCTCCCTTTGATAGAGAGTACCATCCCTTCCCCTCCACAGGACTCAGTAGTCCGTGTGACTTTGTCTTGTGTCATGCATAGTGCCATAGACACTGCTGGTCAGAATCTATGCCAGGTTTGTGATGTCAGTCTCCCAAAGGCATCTAAGCAGGAGGCATCTGGTTTACTTAGAGATACAGTGTTGTGGTGTGTGGATATTCACCATGAATACAGAAAATAGGAAGAATGATTGCATGCGAGAAAATTGTGATAATGATGACGATGACAGTGGTGGTGATGCCATGATTATGAAGATGATGATAGTGAAGATGAAGATGATGGTGAAGATGATAATGGACATTTTAATGATGATGGTGATAATGATAATGGAGGTGATGGATATTATAGTGATGCTGCTGCTGCTGCTGATGATGATGATGATTATGGGCTGAGACAAGGCTCTTGGTGCTATGAAACTATGGCTCCTCATACAGACACACCATCACCAGGGTTCCACCAGTCAAAAATGTCCTCTTTTACCTGTAAGTGCTTAAAAATTTCATAAGTGAGCCTCAGTGAATTATGCAGCTCATGTGACTCGCAGCATAACCAGATGGGTAATGACTTCAGATACGTGCATTCCCTAATCTCCTGGATCTGTGAAATTGCTACAAAATATAACAGGGACACTGAAAACGTGAATGTGGGTAACAAAGAATCCCCTTTCCACCAGTTTGGGGCCCCCAAACCCTAAGCAGTTTGAATGGCATCAGGATGACCTGATGTGAGTGGCTGATAGGAAAAGTCATTCTGAGGAGGTCCCTTCTGGGTAAGAACTTCAGAAGGGGTGTGACTCACCCATGGGTGTTTCCAGGGAATTGGACATTAGGAAGATGGGGAGTCTGGTCCAGAATTCTAGGACACAGAGCTCCATGAGCTGAAAGCAGGGTGTGAAGGGAAAAGGACAGTGAGTAAGTCACAAGCAGAGAGTATGAAGGGCATTACAAGAGCCTGGGTGCCTCATCAAGGGCAATGGGATGTGGGTGGCACATCATTCTGGCTGAGAATTTGCTGACCCATGGTGTCATCAGGATGATAGGTGGAGACACACAGCCATCCATGACGTTCACCACACACAGGACCATGCTTCCCAGGTTGGTTCCTCCATTCTTAGGAGACTTTTTTTTCCTCATGAATTTTCACTGTGCAACATTCCCTGAAAGGTAACCTGGCATGGGAGTGAGAAAAATGACAAGACTTTCAACAGGTTCTACTCATCTGTGTCTCAGAGTCTAAAGCTCCAGGAAAACTGCGATGCGGAGAGACCCAAAAGCCCACCTGAAATGCCTTTCTGGCCTGTGTTTCAGGTACAGAAGAGGATCGGCAGGGTATGTCCAGTCTGAGGGCTTTGTGAGGCAAGTGAGAACATGCAACACTGGCCTCGACAGAGCCATGGACAGGGGCTCAGTTCTCATCCTCCACATCAGTGGAGGTGGGGGGCAGGAGTGGATTACAGGGCACTGGTGTACCCTGAAGGACAGATGTATTGATCTCAAAAGGAGGCTTCTCTCTCTTGGCATCCGTTTACCTTTCCTTCATGCTGGTCACAGCTGGCCAGTGCCAAGGTCTTTTCACAGGTGTCCCCCCAAATCTGCACAACTGCCATGCCATACCCATCAAAAATGCCTCCTCAACCCCATGTGACCACACAAACCTTTAAGTCTCAGGTGTCCTGTCAACAAAGGGGTGGTCTCCTGAGGTATTTGCCATGTGCAGAAATCTCAGCTCTGGTCCATGGAGGCATCAGCCTGGCAGAAGATCCCAAGATCTCCCTGTGCACTATGAAATAGTGGGGACTGCAGTGGGAATTTTCTGTGTATGGGGGCTCTGTGAGACTAGGGCAATCAAACCTGGTTTTAAGCATTAACTAGGCATTAAAATCCCACCTTCTATTTCACCTCAGTTTAGTGATTTAATAAAATATAGACCCAGTCTGCACTTTGTTTTCCTTCCTTCTGTTACATTGGCCCATCGTGAGCTCCCAGTCCTCTTTCCAGGGCATCAGGCCCGTGATCCAGACCCAGGGTCACAGATAAACAAAGGGATGGCAGTTCCCAAACTGACCCTGTATGACTAGCAAGCAGATCCCACCATCCTCACACATCTGAGAACACCTGCTGGCCCAAAGCCAGTGGCTGTGTCTCTCTGGGAGGAGGACACTCCAGGGTCTCATTGCCTCATTGGTCTAGGGACATGGGAGGCCTCCTGATTGGCTCACCTGTAGGAAGGGCTGCACAGCCCTGGGGGAACTGAGACTAAAGGAGAGTCACAGTGTATCTAACCCCTGTCTCAGCTGCAGAGCCATGGGTGGACTCTGGGTGGCAGGTCCTAAACAGTGTGGTCTTTTCTCTGGAGCTGAACTGAGACATGGGCTGCACCTGCACTACCACCTGAAGAAACAGGGGGCCTCGATCAGGTAAAAGAATAAACTATCTTTATCTTGCTATTACTTACATCAAAATTTACATCAAATGTTATTTTCTATTAAATTGTGATTTTTCCAATCTATAGTGATTAGTCTACTTCATGAGTTTCTTTGGATTTGGGAAGATGTTTGTGCATAATGTTTACCTGTTTTAACATAAACTTGAATAATTAATGAAATTAAAATAGTGCAATCCCTTATCCAGCCATGGAGAGAAGGGCTGTTCACTGATATGATTCAAAGCTGTCTCACTACCCATCTTCTCGCCCATCCCTGACAGAATCCATTGAATCTGAGAGAAGAAATGTGCTCAGGACCCAGAAGAACATGAGGCAGTGTCCTCCATCCCTACCAACTTATAAGAACAGAGTCCCCAACAGGCAGTTTTCTCTCCCAGATCCAGGGTAAATACTCTCCTGGACATGGAATATCACAGCTCTCTTCTCACTGGGAGCTGAGATCTCTGGGGAAGGCAGAGCTGTGCTCTAGAAGAAGATGAGATGTTAGGTCTTATCATTTGCCTAGTGACAGCCCCCAATGTGAGCGTCTAGATGTCAGATACATGTCTATGTGATGGTGAGTGCCCCTGACTGACAGGGGCTGATGCTCCTTGTTCCCAGGAGCCCTGTCACAAGTTCAGCCGCAGGAGTCAGGCCCAGGATCTGTGAAGCCCTTGAAGACACTTTCCCTCACTTGCACTGTCTCTGGTTACTCCATCCCCAATTGTCACTACTGGAGCTGGAAATGCAAGCCCCAGTGAAGGGGCTGAAGTATGTCAGGTGCAAAAGTTATGATGGGAGCATTTCCTACAGTCTGTCCCTCAAGAACTGTACCTCCATCTCCAGAGACATGTCCAAGAACCACTTCTCCATGTAGCTTAGGTCCATGACCACCCAGGACATGGCCATGTACTACTGCATGAGAAACACAATGAGGGTAATTCAGTGTGATCCCAGACATAAACCTCCCTGAGACAGAGAGGGGCGAGCGTGCAGGGGGTTCTCAGGACATCAGGGGGCACTCAGGACAACAAGGGAAGGGTGGAAAACAACAGTTACCCTGGTCCACAGACTGTGACAACTGAAGACCATGTCTCTGGGTCCCCTGTTCCTGGATCAGTCCCTGTTTCTTCTCCTAGGGAGACACCCATCCAGTGTCACCAGAGATCCTGCCATTGGGATTCCTGGCCATGAGCTTTTGGATGGGGACCTCTGGGCTCTAGATCGTTGTGACCTTCTGCATGCCGGGTCAGTGTTGATTACACTAACTGGACACATGTCCCTTGGGCCTGACCTTCCTACAACAAACCAGGAGCTTCTTTATATGGCTTCTGCAGCTTTCAGGTACTAGGAGAAATGGAATCCATAAAGAATTCTGTCTCCTGTTCAGTTGTGTTTGCTTTTGTCTTGTCATCAAAGTAGGTCACTCTCCATTTTGGGTGAGAGTGGGATCCTGCCCCTGTGCTAGGAAGAGGGAGCAGAAATACTTGGATTCATTGCCATGAAAATCATCACAATGCGTGTGAATGTGTGTGTAATTTATTGAGCAATAGAACTGCAGTGCAAGCAGTGCCACATGCAGGGATACACAGACAAGATCTGCAAACAGAGGAACCTGAGGACAACAGAGTCCCTGAATGCCCCTGAAAAGCTTCTGGGATGAAGGGTGTTGTTTAGTCAGTGCATCTGGCAGCTCCAGGGAAGGAGCTCCCTGCAGAGTCCCTGCGGTTTAGTAAGGCCAGTTCTCTGTATCTTAGATGTCTAAATCCACTCGAAAGGCTTTTCTACACACCTTCAGCAGCTATGCTGTTCTGGTGTAACAGGCCCCAGGAGATGGCCTGCAGTATATGGGCTGGGACAACACAAAAACTGGTAACCTAGGTATGCCCAGTGCTTCTCATTTTTTTTTCTTCTCCATGGGCACATCTGTCAGCCTAACTTTTCTAAAGATCAGTGGCCTGAAGTCTGAGGACACAGCTGTGTGTTACTGTGCTAGAGACTCAATGTGATCACCCACATCCTGGGTGTGATACAAACCTGAGGTTTGGTGTAGCTGGGCTGGGCTGAAGAGATGACAGGCCAAAGGTCCTCCTGACTTCTTCACTCACAGTTAGGAACCTGAGACCAGGACTGATGCTGCCATGGGCACATCAGATATTCAAGGAAACATTTCAAAAGACCAGATGCCCTGCAAAGAAGACACAATGGAGATGCTCTTGAAAGGACCCATGTCATTTATTTTGATTGAACACGGGACATGCTGGGAACCTCCTTGTACTCTGAATGAGGCATGTTCATGGAGGAATCATCTGGGAATCTTGGTCAGGATCAGGTGTGGGGATTTGGACCATAGTGACTCCTCAGCCATTCCTAGGCCATTCTCTTATTTGTAAATATTGGAAGTGTGCCTGAGGAACAGTAAGTGCATGGATATCAAGGAGGGATTTCTATGTCCTTGTCTCTGGCCAAGCCTCAGAGTGATGGCATTCTGGCAGCATATCTGAGGGTTGACAGTTGTTCCAAGTTCCAGCACAGTCTATCACATCACATTATTCTTTCAGTTCTCACTCAAGGGCAGAACCTAGGGAGTCTCCTCACTTTAAACCAGACCTTAAGAATGCCCCTGTCCCTGGACCAGTATGTATGACATCGCACAGTAGGAAGCAGGATGGGACATCCTTGTCAACTAGGGATACCATTCAGCCTGACCTATGTTCCTATGACAAAGGGAATCAATTACCAGACACCTGGGGCTGCAATCTCCACACCCTTATTCCTACACAATCTTCAGGTCTCTGCCTGCAATCCTTTCACTGGACTGAGGTCAAGGTGATGGCAAGACCATGTTTTCTCCAGGGCTGTACTGTGGTCTGAAAGCATATATTCCTCCAAGTTTGTACATTTATCATCTGCAAAGAGGGTAGTATTTAAAATGGGGCTTTGGGAGATGATTAGGCCAAGAGAGTGCCCCATAACGGGTGTCAGTGCCTTTCTCAATGTACCCAGAGAGCCTGCTGATTCTTCCACAAGAGGAGGACCCAGCAAGAGCTTGTCTGATATGAACCAGGAAGGGAGCCCTCACTGTAAGCCACATTGGTGCTGTAACAAAAGGCAAGCCCGGCTGCCAACCACTTCAAGGGTCAATGCTCCAGAGTCAGGAGCTGAGGTAATGGGAGAGTGCTTTTATTCAGGTGCCAGCATCCAGGAAGATGGGAGACACTTTTTGCAGAAATCATTAACATCTCAGGGCAGGCAGGGATTTTTAATAAGCAGGGAGAGTGAGGAAAAAAAAAAAAGATCATGGCGAGTGGATGTGGACATGCAGGAAGTATCCTTCCTTGTCCCCATATGGAACTCTACTGTCGTCATTCTGGAACTGGTTGGTGGCAAACGACTTTTTGCATTTGGGGCATCTCTGTCACCTGAAACTGTGGTCAAGTTTGTTTCTTGTGCAAGTATGACCACAACTGGTAGCATGTGAAAAATTCTTTCAAAGAAGCTGTCAGTATGTGGGATTCTTATGTTAGTACATATCATTCTAACTCCATTTAATGGTAAGTCAAGCAGTATAAAGTTTTTATTCTGTGTTCCAAATCCCCAGTGTCCATCCTGCCTCCATGTCTATGGAGCTATTGATGCTCTCTGAGCTTTCTGACAGAATGAATAGGTCAGCTTTCTGACCTATTGTAAAGCTAAATCTTTTGAGTTGAAAACAGATATAAATTTTAGAAATGAACCTAGAACACATTCTATTTTACTGTCATGGGAAAAACAACTAAAATGATCTTTGAAACAATAAATGTGCACATTATAAGGAAAATAATGTTTATACCTAAATTTAAAATTCCATCAAATGTGGACATGAGCCCCAATGCCTTATTGAAAATAGACTCATAAACCATCCCCCAGTTCCCTCAAAGAAAGGGAGGGATGGTCCAATATTTATTGAAGACAGGTAGCCTGTTACCTGGTTTTGGTGATGCTTGATTCCATCTGAACTGAGGTGCCAATGTAAGTACAACAAGAGAAGTTAATGGTCATGCAAACTTCTCCTTCTTCTTCTAGTCAAGGTAATGTAGTATGTATGTAGTATGTATGTAGTCAAGGTAATCTGATTATCAAATAAAACTTTAGCTAGAGAAATATTTCTGAATATGAAGCAAGGTGGCCATTTTATTGGCTATGTTGATTCAAGTCTTGGTGAGATTCTGAAAATGCATGCTGATGTGCAGCTCCTCCCATAAAAGTAATAATTACGTGTCCCTGGCTGGCATAGCTCAGTGGATTGAGCACGGGCTGCGAACCAAAGTGTTGCAGGTTCGATTCCCAGCCAGGGTACATGCCTGGGTTGCAGACCATAACCCCCAGCAACTGCACATTGATGTTTCTCTCTCTCTCTATCTCCCTCCCTTCCCTCACTAAAAATAAACAAATAAAATATTAAAAAAAACAACTAATAATTACTTCTAAAGAAATATTTATTGTCTGGGATTTCTGCAGCAATATCTCAGGTCATTTGGGTGAATGCTGGTTGATTGCCCTGGAGTCCCATCTGACAAAACAGATTTAATTACTCACTTTTAAATCTCAGGAGGCATCAGTCCCCCTCTTGGTTCCCCTGAACAGGTTAAAAGCATCTGAAGTTAGAGGGCATGTCCCTGTGGGACCAGAGAGGAAGCTTCTGCCTTTCAGGAGGAAAGGTTACATGGGTGGGCAATTTACAGAACAAGTCCTATTCCAGCAGAGGGAAGGGGTGTGTGTGTGTGCGTGTGTGTGAATTTGATATTTGATAGAGAGTATGTGGGTCCCATGGGAACTAAAAGTCTATAATGTGCCCCCCCCCGTCAAGTGTATGTGAGGCCCCTGTGGGGAAACAATGATGGGTTGGGAGGTGTCTAGAAGAGCTTCTGGGTCCCTCATTCAATTTCCTAGTGAACATCCCAGTTCACCATTGGCCTGTGGGCCCCTTTTTATTCATTTTGGTTTTGCATGTCTTTTGCTAGCCACCTGAGATTCCTAACCTGGTAACCTTGCATGCCTGGCCTTTTGTATTTGCTCTGAATTTGTTTGTTTAAATGCCTGCTATATTTCTCCCTTAAGGATCTTGGCTCTGAATTCATTCATAGAAGTGTAACAGAATCATTTCTGAAACTGCTTCTTGATGAAGAGGAATGTCCTTTTCCTTCAAAGTCAAGGGATCCTTGCTGCCTGACAGAGGGAGAGATGAATCCTGGGCGCAGAACAAGATAGTGATGATACTCCCTGAGGGGAGTAAAGCTTGTAACCTGGAAGAGTCAATTGTGTTATTAATCTCAAGATCATTGAGGAAGAAATAAAAAAAAATAAGAAGCACTTTTGTTCATGACTGAAATATAAAATTATAAAAACAATTCAGTAAACTAGAGTTTGATGCCCATAACTGTGCAGTACAGAGTCTATTAAAACACAATTTGTCTACATAGAATCACCTTCATTTTTATGGAAAAAAATAGAGACTGATCAATTTACAGAATTAAGTCCAGTTTCAGTTTTCCTCAGTATTTGCAGTAATGTAATGGGGAAAACAATGGATCTCTTACATGTGCTTTGCTGGAATCTTATAAGGAATTATCATATTGAGGTTTAATTAGCCCCATGGGGAAGGTAATCAAAGGCCCCAATTGGTATAAGGCTTTGCTTGCAATATCTGTAATTCTGGTGAGTTCCTAAAGTTCTCATGTCTTACAAAAAGTCGTGGATTCTTCCTGGTCGTCCCACAGATAGTCAACCTTCATTCCTCACCTGGGGAGACTGCCATGAACCTTCTGAATAAGCAGGGTACTAGGCCATTTCTCCAAGTTTATCAGCTGTAAAGTCCATTCCTGAAATATTTTGCTGACATCCAGAGTTGAGGCATGTGTCTAATACATTACATTCCAGTTAAAGTCTTGGTTAATAAAACCACAATTGGAAAATATATTTAGGTGTCTTATTATGAATAAATGAGATTCCTGCTGGATCTATTCAAAGAAATATATTGCTGTGGAAATAATAATAATAATTAAGTGTTTCCAAATTCCTGAAGGATTAAAAAGAGAGAAAATATAAATGCCATAATATTGCTTATTAAAGAATAATTTACCCATATGATTTAAGAAAAAATTGTTTACTTATATCTGAAAAACAAACAAAAAAAACGATCAGTATTTTCTACAAAAGTACAAAACTACAGTCACATTCAGTTCATTCTGTCCCATAATAAAATTTATTTGTGCTGATTATTTGCCAGAATTTCTACAAATCCAGTTATTCTATACAGTTCTAGTAATCTTTATCCTGTTCAAAAATGTGATCTGAATTTTTTTCTCAGTAATATCACATTTAGAGTGCCATAATCATTTACATGAATCTTTCTGAAAATGTAACATATGTGCAAATACATGAGGATAAACCAATGACTGTTCCTAAATGACAAAAATAGGAACTTAAAATGACCTAAATATAGATCTGATTATAATGTGATTGACAGAGATGTGGTTTTCTGTAACAAAATCTTAAAGTATCTTAAAATTACAAATGAAATTATATCAGAACTTTATAGTATATTGGAAAATTTTTATAATCAAGATACACCCATTTTACGATAAAGGGGTATGTTGATATAGATATAGATACACATAATATATCCTTAGTCATATTCATTTGTGTGTGTGTGTGTGTGTGTGTGTGTGTATATCATCTCCTTAGAAAATATTTTCAATTTTCCTTGCTGGTGTAGCTCAGTGCTGCAGCATACTGGGTTGACAGCCAGGACCAGAGGAGAGGGTACAGAAGACTCAACCGCACATTGATGTTTTTCTCATTCTCTTTCTCCCTACACTTTCCAGCACTCCACAAATAAATAAATAAAATGTTTTTTTAATTAAAAATATTTTCATTTTATAACCAACCCAAGGTACTCGCTGTCCTGGGGGTTGGGGGTGGAGACATGGAAGAGTGTGCAGGTAGGATAACACAAGTCTGCCCACGTCATCTCACCTTCCCTTTCCCAACAGGGTGCAGTGGGCCTGGCCCTGATGGAGTGAGAAGCAGGTTTCCCTAAGCAAGGAAGGTTCAGTGAACTACATATTTCATCCTTTATGTCAGAGCTCATACTGGATTGAGAGGGTGGACTGTGCTGTTAGCCCATCTTGTACAGGCAAGGGGGCACTGAGCAGTCCAGAGCAAGGTTACCTGACAACATTTTTGTTTGTGAATAAGAATAAAATGAAACACTGTTTCTGACAGGTTAGAAAAATAAAAGTGGGTAGGAATCCTTCATGTTGAACTGAAGAATTTGCTCTTTGTTGGTATGATCCAGAGTTGCCCAGATGTTACCCAGTGGACACGAGCTCTTCCCACTTCTGCTCACACAACTCACATTCCCCGTGGTCTTGGCTCCCTCAGTGCTGCGATCAGCACGGCTAGATCAGTCAGGTCCCGAGGGAAGGCAAATGGCGATTGAGAAATAAAGAGACAGAGTGAAAGCAGGGCCAGGTGAAGTCCCTTCTCTGGGATGCAGAGGAGGGAACTGTTCATTGGTGAAGTCAGGCTGTATATATTAAGCCAGCTTTGAAGTAGAGCATGAGAAAGACAAATCCCAAGCCTAGATACATTTTATTTTTAAGCACATTTGCTGCTCCGTCTTGGTACAGTGATATAGCAAGCAGCCAAGTCATTCTTTTCTTACAACAATCTATCAGGCAGTCTTCTGTGGGCTAGGGCCACTTTGCTGAACCCAAGGCCTGCTTCCAGCTGCCTTGGCATGCATGATCCCGCTTGGCCTTCCACACTCAGGGCCTCATTTCAGCAGAGAAAGAGAGTGCAGCCCTCATTCAGGGATGTGGCATTGAGAGTGGGCCCCTCCTGAGTGGGGAACTGAGAACAAGGTCAGCCTCATCCTGGTGTGGGCTGCACTGTCCTCCACTCCATGGCACCCTCAGTCGCTGGCCATTCCTGCCTGGCACTGGGGGACTCTATAGACAGTGGGATGGTGCAGAGTGAGTGAAGCACAGATCCATGAGAGGTGCTTAACCTCACCCCCATTTCCTCTGCATCTCCGACTACTGTGGTTCTGTGACCTGGCTTGGGTTTCCATGGGTAACAGAGGATGATGAGGATGAGACCCTTCGATGAGGGTTCATGAGCCTGGACTTACCCTGATGACCCAAGGAAGATGCAGATTCTCCCTGTAATCCTTTTCAAGCATTTCCAGAAATCCAGCTCATCACACATTATATTTTCAGATAAAATTGAGGACTTTCTGCCAGTTGGAAGAGACATGTCAACACCCACAATGAAGAAGACCCAGGGACATTGCTGGAGGGATCAACACAGCTCAAAGGAACAGGCTACATGTGACCTCGGAGGAGGTAGGTGTGAACTAGGACTGACGCAGAAATCAGAGATGGAGAAATTCAATACATTACTTTCCACCCAAATTGTAGTGTGTTTTGTATTTGAGGGATTAGTTAAAAGATCACAAAAAAGCACAACATGTAAAAATGTAATAAATATGTGTATTTTATAAGTAGTTGAAAAAGAAGATACAACAAAGATTTACTTCACAATAATAATATGACTGCCAGAATTATAAAACCTTCAACATCAAGAATCAGGGGAACTGACCTCCCAATAATTTAGAGGCAGGGGGTCAGGTACAAGGACCATCTTGATTAATTGAAGCAAGATAAAAGAGTGTTCGTGAAGGGCTGTGCTTTAATTGGGGTTATATTTACAGCAAGGCTGACACAGCCAGGGACTGAATAGGGTCTGAGAAATGCAGAGTTGGACAATGCCATCCTGTGTGAACATCACAGTGTCATTCCCCACACCTGGATGGATCAGCCACCACTGTGACTGCACAGGTGGTGCTATAACATGAATCAAAGTACAGTGGGTTGTTTTATATGACCACCAGTAGTGCACACACCTGTGAGCAACGTGAGGAACTACCACATTGCAGCAGCGATAATGCCCCAGCTGAGAGGGATACTTGAGCCCCACCAGGATCTCATGGGACCACTGTCGGATGCCTGGTCTCTTGTTGCCCACAAAGCTGCATGTGTGCATCAGTGCAGAGGAGACTGTGGATGCAGGATGTGGCAATGGCAGATACGCTCAATGAGATGCTTCAGATTTAAAATGACTTCTGGAAAAAATGTTCTTCTCTTTTAATAGCAACTTGAAAGACAACTGAAAGTGGAATAAGAGTGACGAGCTATTCCTGTCCTGCATTTGTAGTTATGATCAAAGAGATGAGCACCCAGTGGGACCTCACTCTGAAGGAAGTTTCCCTGGTGTCTGCGGAGCACCTGTCGGGCAGTGAGCTTCTCTGCACATGACTCTCATCGTTTGTGAATCAGCATCGCTTCTCCTCTCCACAATCACAGGGAAACTGCATTCTTCATACAAATGTCAGGGAATGCAGGACATAATCTCACTGAGAGTGAGCTGTCTAGTGAATATGGAGATGAAACATTGGGGTAAGATATTGATGAATTAAATATAGCTAAAATTAGCCCTGACTGGTGTGGCTCAGTGGATGGAGTGCTGGCCTGCAAACCAAAGTGTGGGCAGTTTGATTCCCAGTCAGTGCATATCCCTACATTATGGGCCAGGTACCCACTAGGAGGCACACAAAAGGCTACAATACTTAATGTTTCTTTCCTTCTCTCCCTCCCTTCTCCTTTGTCTAAAAATAAATACATGGGATATTTTTAAAAATGTAGCCAAAATCCAAATCCTTTGCCCCACCCAGGTACTATTAAAGGAATGAAAAGACCAGCATAGAGTGGAGAACATATTTTCAAACGCTATATCTGAAAATATCGTATCCTGAATATAGAGGGATTTCCATGTAGAGCAGGAGCCCAGGAGCCTCAAGCTACAGGGACCAGCCATCTCAGGGAGGCTGGAGATGGAGAGGGTTCCATTGAGGAGCACAGTGACCTTGCCTCTGGGAAACCTATGGACGTGGCCCTTCCCACTCTGCTCCCTCTGAACACAATGGAATCTTAGTGCCAGAATCTTAGAATGTGCATCAGCTATGATTCTCTCACATCATCTGTTCAGTAATTGGATGACACTGCACCATAGAGAGGCGTACTGCTGCTTTGTTTTTCATCTCCTGCACACAAAAGTGTGCTTGTCTCTGATGTCATTTGTGAGGGGTCTCTGCTGCGGGCCTCAGCGCCTTAATGGACACTTAGCACAGAAAGCCTGGGACATAAACGCAACACTCACAGAACAAGGAACAAGGGGCCCCACCCAGCCTCTATAGTTACTCATATAAAAGTGGTCACAGGTGTTTGAGTACTGAAAATGGGGCCTCTGAATAAATTTCCCTTTATATTAGGGTCTTATTTATAACTAACTTGAAAGAAACATATTACTAAACATAAAACTATGATTATAAGCTATTCCCAAATGTGGATACATTCATGTTTTATGTTTAAGAGTTTGGACAAAATCTAATCCCTTATAATATCTACAAGAAAACAGATGAGATCCCAAATCTCCTTTTGCACACAGAAGGGTGTGGCCATCCTAGACCTATTTGCAGTGAAACTCACAACCTACGTGGCATCTTGCCTCAGGTCATACAGGGCATGTGGTCAGGAGAAGAGATACCCAGAGAGGAACCTGACTCAGTGCCTCCCCACTTATAAGAACAGAGTCCCTCACATGCAAATTTCTCTCCAGCTCCAGGGTAAAAGCTCCCCCAGGCTTTGGGGCTCATCACTCTCTCCTCACACAGGGTGGAAGTCTCTGGGGAAGACAGAGCTGTGCTCTAGAGAAGATGCGGCTGCTGGGTCTCCTCCTGTGCCTGGTGACAGCCCCCCAGGGTGAGTGTCTCACATGTCTGACACAGGTCTCTGGGATGGTGGTGACTGTACATGATTGACAGGAACTGATGTCCCTTGTCCCCAGGTGTCCTGTCCCAGTTGCAGCTGCAGGAGTCCGGCCCAGGACTGGTGAAACCCTCACAGACCCTCTCCCTCACCTGCACCGTGTCTGGTGGCTCAGTCACCAGCAGTTACTACTGGCACTGGATCCGCCAATCACCAGGGAAGGGGCTGGAGTGGATGGGGTACTGGACAGGGAGCACAAGTTACAACCCAGCTTTCAAGGACCGAATCTCCATCACTGCTGACACATCCAGGAACCAGTTCTCCCTGAAACTGAGTTCTGTGACCACAGAGGACACAGCTGTGTATTACTGTGCAAGAAACACAGTGAGGGGAAGTCAGGGTGAACCCATACACAAACTTCCTTGTAGGAGGCAGCAGGGCTGTGCTGCAGGGGCCACTCAGGACACAAGGGGGCACTCAAGACCCAGATATCAAAGCATCCTTTACAGGAGGAGGGGAAGGTGGAGGCTAAGCCCTGGGTTACTCTATAGCCTGATTTCCCCTTCATCTGACATCTGCTTCTGTATCTTCTCCAGAATCAGGATCAGGACACCAACAGACCAGACAACTCAGCAGCAAATGGCAGCTCCCAGGGCTTCCCTGCCACCAGCTAGCAGAGCAGTGGTCAGTACTGAGAGAGAAGGCCTGGTGATGGGGGAGCTCATTGTCCCAGCTCTGTGGACACAGCAAGGTGACCACAGTCCCTGTGTAAACCGAGGGTGGTTCCCCCAAAATTAGCTTCAGATGTGGAGTCTGATGATGCCCACACACTGAAGGATCCAATGAAGTTCTGTTCTGACTTGGCTGAGGTTCCAGGAGGGCCAGGCAGGCCTCTCCACCAGGGGTGAAGTGGCTTCAAGGAGGCAGACCAGGAGCTCGCCTCAGTGCTTTTGTGGTCAGAGGGTGAGGAATCTCATGTTGGGTAGGGACTTGAGTGGATCGATTCTCCCACCAGGGACAAAGGTGCGATCACTCAGGCTTTTTTAACTCACCACATCCATATGAGGGCAGATGGTGATGGGGAAGTTGAGACTTGAAAGCTCCCAGACATCCAGCCTCAAAACCTGAGGTCAGACTTCTGAGTCCACCCAGCAACAACAATAATAAGGGAAGGGAGGTCGTCAGGCACTGGGGTGTGCAGCATCCGGGACTGTGAGCAAGCAGGCAAGGACAGACCAGGGATTAGACAGGGGTCTGGGTGAAACATCTTGAGTGTCATTTTCCACTGTCTGTGATTTTTCTCACTTCACCAAAGGAGGCACCTCCTTCCATGGACTGCAGCTTCTGGAGGGTCCGAGAGTCCTGAGTTAGACGTCCTGCACTGGAACCACTCTCATAGGAGTGCAGTTCACATTTGCTCCGTGAGATTTAAAGTGTGAACCCAGGGACTATGTGGAGTTTTGCTGTGGCCTTTGTCATTAACTAACACAATAAGGTCTCCCCGTGATCTTCACCCACCATTTCCCCTGAGTCCTCATTCAGCAGATGAATCTCCTAGTGGAAGATGATCAAGACACTATCGAGGACGGCGTGTGGGGAAAATGTTGTGAGTCTCCTGAGAGTGTGGGATACCTGGATCAGTTAATTTAGTGTTTCAGTTAACTGGTAGTGTCCTCATATTTGTCTAAACATTATTTGGGGGATTCCATGATTGTGTTTCAAAGTAATGGACTGGGTGGGGCAGACTTCCCTCCCTAATGTGGGGGCCCTGCCCAATTGTCAAAGGCTTTCAGGGGACCAATGTGACCCTCCTGTCTGATGGCCTTGGAACTGGAGCATCCACAAGAGCTTTGCTCTGACTCCAGCTCCCATGGTACAAGGGCTCCTCCTGTGTCTCAGGCCTGCCATCTTGGACTGAAACTGACCTTGAGACTCCTCTGTGAACCTCACATTACCCTTTCTCCTTGAATTCCCCTGAACTTCATTCTCTCAGGATCTGTTATTTCCTCAGAGTCACAGTGCAGAGGTGGGCTGTGTGTCCCCATTCCAGGAAGTCCAGGCTGAGGCAGGTGTGACCTGGAGGTGGACCTGGTCCCTGTCAGACTCAGGGTTGCATCAGCCCAGCCCCCATCACACAGGCTGTGTCTCCACCTCCCTTTTCTCTGTATCCTGCTGCTTCCAGGATGGATGGGAGACCATGACAGGTGACCACCAGCACACTATGGAAATCATTATCATTTGTCCTAACAGCACAGCCTCTGGTCACAGGTGTTTCCTGTCCATTCCCTGTGATCATGTGTTAACCCCATTCATACAAGTTTGTTGGCCGCCTTTCTTGTGCCTTTTTCTGATCAGAAAAACATCAAAGACATCAGTTTACAGCAACTGAACTCTTATGAAAATGAAAGGTGAGATAGAATACTCAATAAGCAACACCTGTTTCATCCACTCCACAAAATGTCGTCCACCTAAAAAGAGAAGAACGTGGACAGATTCAAGCACATGTGTGAGCCTTGGAGACACAAAGCCCAGAGAAACACACCCCTCTCAGAATCCTGACAGCTGTGTGCTTCCATGTCTGTTAGAGATGGAGTGGTCAAATATGTTCACTCCACACTGCATAAGGATAAGATGGCCAATGTGATGACTTCACTTACATATCTGATGATTAACTCCCATCATTTCATTAGACACAAATAAGTAAAAAGGAAGATAATAGAATGCAAGGATATAGAGGAAGAAGAAGAAGGTAAATGTGGGTTTCCTTGTACTGAGAACTGTTAGGATCTGCTCTCATTAGCAACTTCCACACACACCATAGAGCATTTTTAAATCTACTCATCATGCCATCAACTAAATCCTAAAACCCTAAGGACTTCCTTATCCTGCAGCTGGAAGTTTATACCATCAGATCATCAATCCCCAAGCCTCTCCCTGCCCAACCCATTTTCTGCTCATCACACGTACCATCTTCTTAATGTTTTTTTTTTTTAATCCACATACACGTGAAATCACACTGTATGTTTTACTTTTGTGTCTCACTTATTTTCACTACCATTATGTCCTCAAGGTCCATTTACTATTTCAGTAATGTAGGATTTTCATTTTTTAATGATTTTATGTATTTATATTTAGAGAGATGGTAATTAAGGGAGAAAGAGAAGGAGAGAAACACCAGTGTGTGGTTGCCTCTTGTATGCCCATTACTGGGGACCTGATCATCAACCCAGGCATGTGCCCTGACCTGGAATCAAACTGGCAACCCTTGGGTTCAAAGGCCGTCACTCAATCCACAGAGCCACACAGGGTGGGCCAGATTTTCCTATTTTTGTGGCAAATAATATTCCATTATATGTGCTTCCTTTGTTTTTAATATTTTATTTATTTTTAGAAAGGGACAGGGAGGAGAAAGAGAGACAGAAAAAAAACATCAATGTGTGGTTGCTGGGGGTCATGGTCTGCAACTCAGGCATGCACCCTGACTGGGAATCGAACCTGCGACACTTTGGTTTGCAGTCCGCACTCAATCCACTTAGCTATGCCAGCCAGGGCCATATGTATGCTTTCTTTGTCCATGTCTTGGCTGCTGTATATAATGTGAAAATCAACATGGAACAACACATAAGTCTTTTATAGTTATATTGTTCCCTTTGGATACCTACTTGGAGGTGGCATTTCTGGGTAATGAGGCAGTTCTGTTTTTGATTCTTTGAGGAACATCCATATTGTTCTTCTTTAGTACCTGCACCAACTCACATTCCGACTAATAGTGAAGAGACTCTACTTGTCCCCATTCTCCTGGAACGGCTTTTCACTACACCCAGTCCTGCAGCACTTCTGCATGCTGCTGAAAATGACATCATTGCAATGGGGATAAATGGGGAAATCTACCTGATGGCTGATTCCCAGCCCTTTTCCACTAAAACTCTGAGGCAGCTTCTTCAGTTGCCTTTGGGGACAGAGACAGCTTCACTCCTCACCCAGTAAGGACTGAGTGCTCAGAGTTGGGTGCTGATATTCTGTCTCCATAGACTGCCTTCCCTGATGGGTGAACCATTCCAGGGAGTTAGGAGGGCCAGTCAGGGACCCAGGGTCCTAAAGGTGCTGTGTTGTGGACACAGCCGCCATCCCAGGAGTGGGGTGGAGAGGACAGAATGTGTCCCCTCTTTTGGTGGCACAGGCCGGGAGGTCAAACTCAGAAACCAGCAGCTTATACCTGAACAAAGACACTGATGTCTTCTCCTTTGGAAGTTGAATTTCTGACCAGGAGCTTGGAACATGGAATTGTTGCTCTTTAATGTGTCTGTCCGGGGAGTTCCCATTGCTGTGCTGAGACAGGGAAGGGGGGGTATGGATCTTACTTTGTTTATGTCGTCTAGCTGTCCCCACTGTTAGCATCATTTCTGGAGTCAAATTTTCTTCACTGTTGGTGTGCCAATAGGACCATCTCCAGTCATGGTAGGGCTTTTAAAACCAATGCCGGCCTTCTGACTAGGACTGAAGCCCTCGCAGCTCTTCATGCCCTCACACTGGAGTTGAAATTCCACCTGCCCTTTTTGGTTGTGGTGAGAACTCCACACGAGATGTACGCTTGACACAAACCAAATGCACGTGCTGCTGGATAACCTCAGGTGCAGCGATGGGCAGTGATCCCTGGAACCTAACCACCATACATCACAGGATGCCTCTTCCCTGGGAAGACCACTCACCATACCCATCCCACCACCACAGGACGACCACCACACTTCCCTCTGCTGCTGCATCTGGACTGTCTGTGAGTCCTGGCATAAGAGGGCACATTTGGTGCTTGCTTCTCTGTACCTGCTCTTCCCTCAACATGATACCCTCAAGGCTGATCCCTGTAGTTTCATGAATCAGGATTTCCTTTTAATTAGTTCAGTGGCACTGTAAAAATAAAAGCACAAAGTGATTGGCAGCCACTGTTTATCCGAGATTAAAAAGAAACACTCTTTGGGAAGCAGATATTCAGGTAGAAGCCCACTGGTCTGACTAGGGGTGAAGATGAAGGGTGTTCATGAGGCAGGGTGAGATGCAGGTGCAGGACTAGAGGGGAGGGACTTCTATCACTGCACACAAACTAAGTTAGTCTTTAGCTGCACACGGGGGTGCAAATGTGAAGATTGTTTGCAATTGTCAGTCCTGTACTCAGGATACCTCTTCCCTGTCAGCTGTGCAAACAGTTGTGTGCAGTGCAGTGTTGGGACCCACTGCAAAGATGACTGTGCTGAGTCCACACCCTGCACAGGTTGGAGAAGGAAGATGTGCTGAGCGGTTTGTCTGGAATGGCTGCCCCACTCTATATTAATGTGGCCCCTCACCTGTCACCTTCTCACAGTGAGAACCCATCACATGTGATGTGTCCACCACAAATCCCTGCTTGTACACACTGTGTAACTAATTACAATCTTAAGCACTACAGCCCACCACCAGCCCTGACCATGCCTCAGGGTGGAAATGTCCAGCCAGGGAACACCCACTTCTCAAGTTCTTCCTTCCACACTGCAAGCACCATCCTGATGCCTCTCTCTGTGAGCTGCATTTACTCAAATATGTTGATTCTGTGGGCTGCACAGTGCTGGTTCTTCCTGATGGCTTAGTGCACATGGCCTGGCATCTTGCTGTGGCACACACGCTGTAGTTTGTGGTAGCATCCTTTCTGTTTCAAGGCTGAGTAGGAAGTTTGCATTGTGAATATATAACACATCTATCCATCCCCTGATGGGCATGCAGATGGTCCCCATGCTTGGCAATGAGGAGGAGGTCCTCCCTTCCAGACTCCGATTGTGTGCTATTGGAGGACAACACTGAACGCTGAGTTGCTGCTCATATGGGGCTTCTGTTTTCATGCTGCGGGGGTAGCACCATGCTGATTCTCAAGCGGCTGCATCATTTGATCAGAGGTCTGTTCTGATGACTGGGCTTAGGTTTGTGTTGGATATTGTATTTTTTTTCCTTTTTAAGATTTATTGTGTGCTTTTGACAGTAGTCATTTATCAAATATGCAATTTCAATGTATATTCTCTGAGTGTGTGGCCTGCCTTTAAACCCCCCTCATGGTTGTTGGGGTATCAGTTATCATGGCACATATCCTGGGCCCTGGTTCAGGTCACATCTGTGTCATGTATGAGTCCAGAAAGATGCTGACCCCACGGTCATAAAACAGTCACACAGATTAGTTCTGAGTTAACTGGGTGGACTGACGAGCTGCAGGGCACTGTGTTGGATAAGTTCATGGATGGCTTCAGTACATGAGAGTCCATGAACAGGAACATGGGCTGGTCACCCCAATGTCTCCAGTGTGCCCAGTGACCAGAGCCCAGATACTCAGTCAATGTCTGTGAGCCCAGCACTGTGGAATAAACCTACTGGAGGACTGAGAGACAAATCCACTTTGGGAACTACTTCAATGGGAACATTGACAAATAGCAAATATCATGAGCTGACACTTGCACTTAACAAGGTAGAGAATGTCAGAGAACAGGTGTTTGAAATGAGCACAACTCTTAGTTTATATTTGAAAGGAGGATATTGTGTTTTGATAAATCATCTCAGACTCTCACACTGTCAGGCCAGTTGCTGCCGCCATTAATTATGGGCCATAAAAAGGTAAATTTCAAGTGAACCGGAGGTATTTTCATGTTTGCCACGAGTCACATTATGCATAACCACCTCACAGCTTCTGTCCACACTGAGCACTTTCAACTCCTGGAAGTAATGTCTTCCATTTGCCTTCTCGGCAAACTTGGCTCTGTGTCTTTATCATACCCTTTTCACGGTTCCTCCATTTTGATTATGTTTAATGTCATATGTTCTTGAGCTTAAGCTTTTGATTGGCCGAAAAGTTAGTTCAGTTTTAAAGTAAAAACTAAAGGCATTTTTTTTTTCTTTTGCACCAATAACTTCATTGAACAAAACATTTATTATTTAGTACTACCACCTCCTGCAATTTCTCAGGCAACTTCATAAACCATCTTCCCAAAACTTATATTATTTTAGCTAAGAACATGCCCATGTGCTCTTTGCAGTCTTCTAGGGAATTGATTTTTTTTTCCATTAGGAGAATTTTGTAAAGACCAAAACAAATGGAAACCAAAGTTGCAATATCTGGTGAATACAGTGAATGCATGAGAACTTCTCAGCCAGGCTGTAATAGTTCTTGCCTGGTCATCAAAGTAACATGCCTCATCCTGATGGAATAATCTGTGGTTTGTTTTGAGAAATCCAGATTTTTTTTTACTGAGCACTGCTCTCAGTTGGTCTAACTGTGAGCATTATTCATTGGAATTAATAATTTTGTTTTCCAGAAGAAGCTAATAATAGCGGACTCCCTCCCAATCCCACCAAATACACATCATCACCTTCTTAGGATGAAGACCAGGCTTTGCTGTGCCTGGTGGGGGTTCATTTCATTCACCCCATGATCTCTTTCATTTCCCATCATTGTGAAGTAACCACTTTCATCACCCATCACAATTTGTTTTAAAAGCAAAATGTTTTCATTATGCTTAAGGAGATAATTACATGTGAGAATATGGTCCAGAAGGGTTTTACCTTAGTTATGTGGAACCCAAACATTAAAGCAATTAACATAACCAAGCTGGTGCAAATGGTTTTCAAAACTTTACTTGGATATTTTGAGTATGTCAGTTATCTTCAGTGTGATATACCATTTGATTGTTCTCAATTAATGGCTCAAATTGTTCACTGTTGGCTTCAGCAGGTCTACCCAAATGTGGAACATCGTCCAGTGGGGCATCAAACAGTGACAAAACTCCAGCATGAAAATTCACAAACCACTTTTGAAACATTCATTCTCCCACACCACATTCTCCATACACTGCACATTTTTTTTGCATTTCCATTACATTGTTACCTTTCTTGAACTAATAAATCATAATATACCAAAAGTGGTGTTTATTTTCTCCCATCTTTAATAGTAAAATGGCTACCCAAAACTTCGTGAATTTTGATATATTTTTTAAATGCAGTGATATGACAGGTATCATAACACAATCTAACAAAATTGTTTTGAATTAAGTTAAAGACACCTAAGCTATCTACTAGAGCCATCCCATGGGAAAAAAATTATGTTCAACCCCTGTGATATTCTTAAGTAATTAACATTGAATACCCCATTATATTACATAAATATTAGAGTGAGCCAACAGACTCAAGCAAAGGAAGCCTGTTCTGCTGGGTCAAAGGTCAAGGGAGGTCAGAGTTCAGGGATATGAAGTGGTCTTTCCAATGCTGCTCCAGTGTTTCTCAGACCTACTCTGTACATATCAGGGCTTCCTCCCTTTGAGACCCTGAGCTGACACAGAATAGACACCACACCCTCCTGTCACCATGGTCACATCCTGTGGGCTACCCACCAGTCACTGCAAGGTGTGTCAACTAATTCAGGCCCTAGCCAACCATGCAGAGGTAGAAATTACTCCTCCCCATGATGGACCTTATTTACATATGGATGTGAGTTTGCTGTTGAATGGCTTCTGTTACAAGAAGTTTCCAAGGTGCTGATGTCTGATTCCCTGAAGTGAAATCCTATGTGAAGTCTCTTGGGCCAGTGAACCTGGTGGCCATGGAGGGACAAGAGGTGCAGAGCAGGAAAAAGAGTGTGGGGCACAGTCAACCCGTGTCATTTAGATATTCTGGAGCCAGACATGTAAGTAGAACTGTGGAGGGTGCATTCTAGGGTCTGGGTTCAGTCCTGAATATTTTTGGACCAAATGACTCTTAGCAGTATCTTCCAGGAACACATCAGTTCTTAAATAATTCAATGATGTAGACACCATTCACCCACTCTCTGTGCCCCTAAAACAGTACACAGTACAGTAACCAGGAGCTACTGCAATCGTTGGGCACAGGTTGTTGAGCAGGGCAATGTTCCCACCACAGCTGTGGACACAACTTGCAGAATGTTTATTTTATTGTCAACAGTCAGACCTGAAATGGATTAGAGGTCCTGGATCTCAGAAATGGATTCATCCATAGTTGGCACATTTAGAGAGCAATTAAATCGAGATTGTGATTGCTGCCTCATCCATGAGAGGCCTCACAGCTCTGGATCAGCTGTAAAACAAAAATTTGTGTGTTCACTCTGTTCTCCTTTGCGGACAAAGTTGCAACTCCCAACAAGACAGAGAGGGGTTTCAGTCTGGCAGGGCCAGAGACTATTCTTTCTCTTTCAACAAGAGAGAGAAACCTTGCATCATTCAAATGCCTGATGAAGGTCAGGAAATCAAGGCCCATGGCCCCTGTGTTTTCTGTGTCTGGGTCTTTCCAACAAACAGGCCATGCATAGCAACCTACTCCCCACAGCGTGGGGCAGTATTAAGTGATTCATAGTGTGCCTGGGAGGGGACGATGATGGATTCAATTATGACCACAGGACTACTTGCAGCAGTGACAGTTACTGATGACCTTCTAACTCTCACATTGTGATATCCATTTACTTGAGGCCCTGAGATTGTCTCAGACCACTGATAACAGAGAGGACAGAACAGGGACAGTGTGGATCCATGACAGTGGTCCTGGACCCAACACAGACTTTAGCAGCAGTTGTCTGTGACAGTTCTAGGTGAACCTGACTTATGTTAACTGACTGAGGACCCCATCACAGGTCAGGCACAACATCTTCACTCTAATGAGGACTCTGAGTCCACAGGTGTATACAGCCCCACAAAGTAGGTAACACTACATATAGACACTAATTCATGCTCTCATTACTGAAAAGAAGTTCTAAAATCTCGTGGTTTTGTCCCACTCTTCTGGATTAGGGCCAGGGCTGCAGTGGGGGCCAGCAGGGAGGGCACAGACCCAGACTAAGCTCATTGTCACTAGATATGGCCTCTTGGACCTGACCCAGACCTGCTCAGGATTCGGTATGGAGTAACTTAAATGCTATCATGCCCACCATCCCCAGGACACTCACACCTGCACTGAGGCACAGTGCTCTCTGCAGGTCTCCAACACCACAGCTCTCTATATAGTAGGAGGACATGCAAATAGGGTCCCTCTAATGCAGCCCAGCTCTGACCCATCAGCTCTGGGACAAGAGCCAAGCCAGGAATTCTCAGGTGTTCCCAGTCCCTTTTCAGGACAGTACACAGACCACTCACCATGGAGATTGGACTTAGCTGGGTTTCCCTTGTTGTCATTTTTAATAGGTAATCTAGGGATAATGAGAGACACTGAGTGTGCCAGTGGATATTACTGAAAGAAACAGTGCACGGGTGACAGTTTCCTGCCTTGATGTCTTTGTATTTCCAGGTGTCCAGTGTGAGGTGCAGCTGGTGGAGTCTGGGGGAGGATTGGTGAATCCTGGGGGTTCTCTGAGACTCTCCTGCATGACTTCTGGATTCAAACTTGATGACTATGCCATGCACTGAGTCTGCCAGGCTCCAAGGGAAGGGCTGGAGTGGATCTCAGTCATTAGTGGTGGTTGTGATACCACATACTATGCCAACTCCATGAAAGGCCAATTCACCATTTGTAGAGACAATGACAAGAATATGCTGTATCTACAAATGAACAGCCTGATAACCAAGGGCAAAGCCATGTATTACCATGTGAGAATATATTGAGTGGAAGTCAGTGTGAGCACTGACACAAATCTCTCTAAAGGAAGGGCTGTGATCACCAGGGGGAGCTCAATGTGCCTGAACAGAAGGACCATCTCAGGAGCAGGTGCACTTTGATATGTGGACTGGTTTCCTCTTCATGTAATAGTTTTCCTCAAAGAAACTTTCTTCATTCCTGAGTCTGTCCACACATCTGAAGTCTCTGAGTCAGAAAAGTCAATTGTAAATTCTCATGTTGACTAAAGACAGAGTCTCTTTCAGACACTCTCATTCTTAATCCTAATGAATCATCAAAACTTCTGAGCCACATCAGTTGAAACTAACTACAGGCTCTGTTGTACCCAAGACTGCAGCCCAGCCCCACACCAATGTTTTGAGCCAGCCACCAGCAGGGCTCCTTAAGGATGGACAGTGGGCATCACAGGCATACAAACCCCATGCCAGAGGAGAAAGAACTTTGGTGGTGGTGCTCATTCATTTGGCATCAGGCTCGCAGCCCCAAGCACAGATGATGCCACAGAGGCAGATGGACCCACAACAGCTTGGTGTTCATGTCCAGGTTGATGGCAGACACACACACCAAGGGGACATGGAGTGTTTATCCCACACAGAGTTGAAATCACTGGGAGGAACAGGAAAGTCCCATTAACAGGTCAGATGTGCTTTGATAGAGGCTGGGGAGGAAATGGTTAAGGGGGGTTCTATGTATAAGTGCTTGTGTGGTTTCAATCTCCCAATGACATCTAAGGAAGAGACACAACCTTTGTCATAAGATTTCCCGTGTGGGGCAGATGAAGCAGAGGCAGGAATGATACACCATAGTCAGCAGTGAAACATAAAAGAACATTGAGTATGACACCCATTGCGCATAACAGCCATAAAGGATGAGTAAAGAATGAAATAAAGATTCATTGTGTGTGGACGACCACCATATTTATAGAAAATATAATGTAATTTAAGTAATTACATTATATTAAGTAATTTTAGTAACCCAATGATGATAAACAGGAAGGTCATAATGATGGTGATGATGATGATGATGATGATGATGGGTTGAGACAGGGCATTAGTTCCCATGAAACTATGGCCCTTCACTCAGACACACCATCACCAGGGCCCCTCCAGGCAGGTGTGACCTCTCTTCCCTGTAACTGGGGAGAGATTTCATAAATGGACCCCAAGTGAATTATACAGCTTGGCTGATCCATAGAGTGAACAGGTCAGTGAAGATCACAAAGTGTCCAAGTGTGAGTCTCTAGACCTGTTACCTATATAAAGGGACACTGTGAAAATGTGTGTGCGGGTTATAAGGAATCCCCTTCCACCCATGGGCTATGACATGTCCCTTATTTCCCTTAATCTGTACCTTCTTTCATGTTTCTCTGTATAAAAAACTTGTGTTTATACTTATTTTGTTATTTTCTAATATGATATAATCTGTCTCTATCATGTCCTGTTCTTTCATCTGGGTCTTCACTTAAAAAGTTTTACACCGGGGATCTAAGATGGCGTTGGAGTAGGAAGGAGCAGATTTGGCTTCCCTTTGCTCAGGCGAGAAAATCCTGACTGATCTATGGAGTAGAAAGGCAAGCAACAAACATATTTCAGCATTTTTGAAAACAGAGGACCAAGGATTGTGGCAGAACCGAAAGAACAAAGAATGGATCCTAAGGGGAGTCCTGCAACAAGGTAGGGTCCCAGGACAAGTGTGTGGTCCTGGGGCTGCAGCCCCAGGCCCAGGGGCCACGGCTGGGTTTACCATAGGGTTATTGGGAGAGAGCCAGGTCAACTGCTCCCTCCCCAGCCGAGCAAGGTCTGAGCGGCTCTGGGAGGAATCCAGGTGCTGGCAAACACACCGGGGTGGTGAGCAGCCTTGGAGGCGGTAGACACCAGAGCCGAATCGTGCAGCGGACCCAGATTCCCACGGTCACTGTTCTGGCTGGAGCTTTGGCAGTGAGAGAAGCCAGGCCACTGTGGGGAGCGGTGGGCTCGATCGGGAGGAATTTCTCAAGAGGAAGGAGTGAATAGACACAGACACTGTTTGGGGAATTATCCTAAAGTGATCAGTGGCTCTAGCCTGTCTGCTCCCCAGCTGTGAGAGGGCAGGCTGCGGACGGGCCGTGCCCACTCACGGGAGCACCGGCGCGGGGGCGGCGCCTGCAAGGAGAGCATCCCCGCACACCAGCCCACAGCAGTAACCCTGGGGAAAGACCTGATTCCCACACCCAGGGCCCAAAGCTGAGGAGCCAGTGCGAACTCCACTGGCCAAGGAAGAAAAGCGAAACAAATCATCCTTCAGCCTGTCTCAACCAGCAAGAGCAGAAAAACCGGTTTGGCCACTTTGAAATCAAGAGACTTTTTAATTTGATTCTATTTTTTTAACAATTTTTAATTTTTTAAGTTTTATTGTTTTTATTCTCTTTTGATTTCTTTTTCCTCTCTTACCTGATTTCTTGTTTTATTCCTTCATCATTCCTGTCCTCCAACTTTATCTCTTCTTCCTGCCTTCGTGCCTTTTCTATTTTTTACTTTTTAATTTTTTTTCCTAAATACCTACAAGTGAGACAAAATCCTGGATCTGTGAAAAGACCAAAGTTGAACCCAAAGAAGGGGCATCACAACAGCTGGGACAGTGAGATAAATGCCACTCTGCTATTACAGAGAACCTGCAAGTTATTGCATATTTGTATTATTATTATTTTTCCAGTGTTCCTACATCTTTTTTTAACAGTATTTTTATATCCCTCTTCTTTTTGTATAGCCTGCTTTGCTAGGCTGGATATATTGTATGACCTGACAGCTTTCCCCTGATATCTCTTTCTATACTGTATTACTAATCTACTGTCCATTAACTCACCTGTGTCCCATCAGCATACTACTCGATGTTCTGTACTCCCTCTCCTTGTTACCTAGATCTCATAGACTCTGCCATATGAATGTTGCCATAATATTATTGTAAATAACTGCTGTTCCATGCAATTGTAATTACTTCACAACACCCCCTCCCCAGATCTTAGCCCATTTCAAAGTTTCCTGAACTCTATCACTGTAGTGGTTAACTCTATTCACTCACACACTACACCTATTTACTATCCTTTACTCTCACCTTACCCCAGAATCTGACCACCCACAACCTCTCTACTTTATAGATCCAACTCACAATCCTTCCTCCCCCAACAAGAATCTTATCTTCTTTCCATCCTTTCTAAAAATCAGCTAGCTGGGTGGAAGACCATGGTTAACACTATACATAGTGAAAGGATCTCCTATATCTTCCCTACTTGCTACTGCTGTAAATAGCATAGAATTTTCTGTTGCTGTCTTAAACCATTTGGCCTACCCCTCCAACTGACAACAAAAAAGAATAGGTGGAGGAGGTGAACACCAGGATACCCACTGGAAGAGGAAATCCAACAACAAAGGAACCACTAACAGATAACAGCAGAAGAAGGTGAAGGAGGGAGTAGTAACCACACAAACCTCAATCCAGGATTTATCTGGAAATACAACTAAACAGTAGAGACAGTACCCAATGCAAACAACTGGACAAGATTTCTTTAAACCTTGTACACACAGAAGAACCAGCTTCAACACAACCTGCCCTCAGCAGCACAACAAAATACAGAAGGTGGTGGACAGAGTGACCCACATTTAACCAGCTGGCGGGAAGGAATCACCAAAGAAAGACTCAACAACAATCAAAAACCCAAGGCAAACACAAAGCCAACTTAAACGACACCCCAAGACCAGCGAGCTTGGGGGGTCAAGGAAACTGCACCACTGAAACTCACTGCTACTCCACTAAAGAAGCTCACATCATAAACCCAGGGAGCCAGAACAGATCAATATAAGAAGCTGAGGTGAACAAGAAGAGTCTCACAAACAATGGGAAGACAAAGAAATAATCCCCAAATGAAAGGAAAGGAGAAAGCCTCAAAAAGAATGCTAAATGAAACAGAGGCAATTCAACTATCAGACATTGAATTCAAAGCAGTGATTGTCAGGAAGCTCAATGAGCTCACAATGAGCTACGAGAAACTACAGGGAAGCTACAATGAACTCAATGAAAACTACATCAGCATAAAAAAGGAAATAGAAACTCTCAACAAGGGCCAAGAGGAAATGAAGAATACAATTTCTGAACTGAAGAACACAGTAGAAGGAATGAAAAGCAGGATCGATGAAGCAGAAGATCGGATCAGCGAGCTAGAGGACAAAATAGAAGAAAACACCCAGAAAGAGCAAGAAAAGGAAAAGAGGCTCGGAAAAAATGAAGAGGGTTAAGAGAAATGCAAGACAATATGAAACGTAATAATATCCGTATAATAGGGATACCAGAAGAAGAAGAAGAAGAACGAGGGATAGAAAACCTAGTTGAACAAGTGATGATGGAAAACTTCCCTAATTTGATGAGACAAAAAGTCACACAAATACAGGAAACACAGAGCCCCAATCAAGAGAAACCCAAAGAGGTACACGTCAAGACACATCATAATTAAAATGGCAAAATTTCAAGACAAAGAGAGAATCTTAAAGGCAGCAAGGGAGAAAAAGGAAGTAACATACAAGGGGGACCCAATAAGGCTAGCAGCTGACTTCTCAATGGAAACACTCCAAGC